>NW_022987705.1:4399934-4552434 GCF_902827165.1 Trematomus bernacchii | reverse complement strand
AAGTTCTAGTTCCGGATTTTTTTGGTGTGAACGCACATTTTCTGAACTATATCGGAACTACACTGGGAAAAGTACTCCGGTGTGAAAGCGCCTAATGTGTTGGAGCGCTAGCCAATAAAAGTGTGAGTGTTACATAGTGATGTCCCTGTGTTATCGAAGTAAACAAAGGAGACCAATGGAGGCGTTATCAGGCACAAAAACAAAAACACACTACAGGAAAGAGAAAACCCCAAAAAAGCACAATAGGGCCTCTTTAACTTGTTTGGAGCACAGTAAAGGATGCATGGCTGTAATGCGTTGTAAACAGATCAGAAGAAGTAGAGGTTGCAAACTTAAAACGTATCAATTCCCCTTGGCAATTTAACCCGTATACGAGAAAGAAATGGAGAGAGGTCTTCAGAAATGTGTTTAAATTGTTCTTTCATAGCTATTGACATGTTTCATGCTGTCAGGAGACAAAGCGATAGATTTGCAATGAATATAAAAGCTTCATAAGCGATATGCTATTTGTCAAAAGGAAGTCAAAGTTGAAATCATTTGAGCTTAAGGCATGCAGCAGAGGCAATACGACCATTTGGTTTGGCGCAAACTAATTTAGCGGTGAAGAGAGAAGCTTACATGAAGCCTACAGATCCAAGTTTACATTAATAGTGAACCACCGTATCACCTGGCAGCATAGAAGTGCCAACACTAGTTATTTAATACTTGTGTTTTAAGTTGAAATGTGAAGTTTTTGAAACCGTTATCCCTTTCCAACCTCTCCTGATAACAAATATCCCTTTCACAAATGCCCAAAGGCACAATATTTAACCATCATTGTGTTGAAATTCTTAAAAACAAGCCTAAAAATAAAGAAAATATGAAACAATATCATGACCGTCTTTAAAGCAGAACCATATTTTTGTTAAATTCTTTAATTTCAACACCGCTTTCTTAATGTGGTTCCTGAAAGTTAGAAAAAATTAGATCATGGTAACATCATGGTAAACTGCTTGCTCTAGTTTTTTTCTATACCCAACTTTTCCCCTCTTGTCCACCTGTGTCATTTTCTCTGTTTTTACTTGTGAAAATAATGATGTATTTTTTTTAAATGGACCTTGAGTCTCTTCAATAAAGCTGATGATTATGTGGGATATTCAGAATGGGTTGATTCCTCATGATTTTGCAGCGATCATATAAAAACACTGTACAGTTTGACCTTGTGAGCAGCAGCCAGCTTCCTCCTGGTGGTGTCTCTTAAGATAAATTGCTCAATGGACGACGGCCAAATCATGATTCACAGACTGCAACCAGCCAGATGCACTTTACTGTAAAAGATGCTACACTGGCCAGGGAACAGGGACAGGGGGACATTTTATCTTGACGATGAGCTGCAGATATTTCAGAAGCTAAGGACTGTTTTTTCAAAGACTCCATTTTAAATGATGGTGGAAAACTGGTGGGTGCAGGGGCAACACCGACAATAAAGAAATCACACACCACTCTAATTGTCCACTAAATAATTACATGTTTCAGCTTTGTTCAGCATCAAAAGGCTTGTTGTTGTCAGGGAGCCCAGTAGAGAGTTGTTAAAAGAGCTATTTATAAAAGCTACTTTTATTGTTTCACTGGTAAACGAAGTACTCAGATCCTTGCTTAAGTATTAAATGTGAAATATACTCCATTACAAGAAAAAGTCCAATGCGTAAAACATGTATCATCAACTAAATTGAAAGTATCAAATGTATGTCTTGCTATTCTTCTCCTGCGTGCAGCTCCCTGGAGATTTAATGTGCATTTTTCTTTGTGTGTACAGATTAGGTAAACAAGACGAAACATGTTGCTCAGTGAACTTTGGCGCTGTTAGAAGGATTGGTTTTTCTTTTACATTGAACAAAGTCAGACTGGGTGTTTCCCCCCAATGGCTTAATGCTAAGCTATCGCCTGACCCCATCTCCTACTACATCTTACAAATCAGTTGTGCTTTCCTTCATAAATGGCAATGAAAACAAATATAAAACATTGTTAATCTGACACCAAATGGATTGTTGAAATAGTTTTGGTCCAAAAAAGAAGAAGAATTAAATTGCTCAATCTTTCATTTAGTCCATATCCACACAATGTGGGATAATGTGGGAAAATACTCTTGGATTTTTCTGTTTCCTAAGGGGTGAAATTTGGCTAAATATTTAGTTTGGGCTCTGTATAGTCTGTGGTTAAACTGAAGAGGTTTAGAAAGTAAATTTATTGTGTGTTCAGCTAATAGACTCACCTGGTTTTTCAAGAGAGAGTTGAAGAATAGAGAGGCGAAGTCCCGCCCTTCTACTTCCGACCCATGGGACCTTATTTCGGAAAAATTATGTATTGAAGTCAATGGGGAGAGAAAACGTATCTTTCGATCCCGTTTGAATTGTGCCACAAATTACACATATGATGTTTGTCAATCTTAAAAAATAATTTCCATGTCAAAAAAGTCACAGTTTGTCGTAAAACTGTTGAAATATAAGACTATGAAAAATACGCAACTAGAAAGACTACAAATCCCAGAATCCCGGTCCCGCATGCTGGCTCTTACGGAACCGACTAACTCCCCTTGTGTGTGTGTACAGCTCTCAACATGCCCAGACTTGGAGTGATTTTCACCTCTTTTAATACTTTCCGCCTCATTCTGAAAGAAAGAAGTGAAATGTGCCAACGTGACGGCCGTCTTGGTGTGTGGTGCGAGACGGGAGATGTAGTTCATTGAGCGGTTTCACACAAAAAAAGGTGTTACTTCACAGTTTTACGACACATTTTTTTTTTTGACTTGCAAAATTATCTTTTAAATTGACAAACATCATATGTGTAATTCGTGGCACAATTCAAACGGGATCGAAAGATAATCTTTCTCTCCCCATTGACTTCAATACATAATTTTTCCGAAATAAGGTCCCATGGAGGTCCCCGGAAAGGGAGGGACTTCGCCTCTCTATAGTTTTTCTAGAGAGAGTTGAAGAATAGTTTTTCTAGAGCATAACGTTGCCGGATAATTCCAGTTTGTTAGAGGCATTATTGAGCTCTTGACACTAACCTGTTCTTATTTATTCTATGTTTATTGAATTGTTGCTTATGTTAAGGGGAATGCGACTTAAAAACTACGGCTGCTCGACTAATTGGGATTATTTTGACTAATATGACCAAATGCAACTCCAATACGATTGACGATCACAGGGAATGATTATTATTCACCATAACTCACCATACATTATCATGGTGTGATTTTTAAGAGGATCTGTAGAATACCGTTTAAGGTCCGGACTTCTCTTGTGCGCCACAATACTTGATTTAATTTAGCCTTTTAAAAATATTGCACATACTCTGATTTGGATATTGCATTAGTCCATACTGTGTAGACCATTTTTATTGTGCTGCCCTACTAAAAGCATGAAAGACTATTCAAACATAAAGCCAAGAGTAGTCGTCTCTCAACCATACGAATGTGCCTTTGTGGACACATTAAACAGAAATACACATTACCTTTTAGTGTAACACACATTCTTCAATACAGAAAACAAAAAATCTGTCATTTTTCCACCGTTTGTCTCCAACATTGAATAGGCATGCGCGTGTTAGTGCAGAATTGGAGGGGGAGGGTAAAGTGTGAAAGATGTTGAATGCTCAATGACCTTATATCCACCAGCCAATCACATTGTAACATTATGAATGTGTGGTGAATCAACACTGATTATATTGCTGCTACAACAGGTCTGCTTTCTATCTTGGAAACACCTGACTGCTCTACTGATCCATCCTGACTCCAACATATGCTCCCCATCTCCTGACCTTAGGAGATGAACATATGAGCCTTTTGAATCTACTGCGTGTAACGTCAGCCGGTGAAAATCATTTTTTATTCCTACATGCGAGCAGCAGCCCCCCTTGCCACTCAGTGCCCTAGATGAGTCCTTCCACCCTTTTCTTTCCAGCACAGTTTCTGCACCTATTTTTGATTCAAAACCAGGCCAGGCAGCAGAGCTCAGGGCAGAGCTTTTTCCACCGCCTCTGAGAAGTCATTCCCTTCTTTTAAACTCTAGATCGAATTAATTGAAATCATGCATATATATAGCAGTCCTTTAAATAATTTGTATGAATTAGGTTAAAATGCATCAATGAGATTTAGACACTGACGTTCTCATGATATATTTCCAGATATTCTGCATTTCACTACGCCACATTTTAGTCAATGTCTCGGATTTTAAGACGAACGATTGAGGCTAATAACGTAACCGGTTATTTTTAGCCTGCATGAAGATGCGCTCAGCAGTGATGGCGATGGCTTCCTCCCCCTCCTACACCATCATGACGTCGGGCTGTTACGCAAAAGCAGGGGTTCACCTTTTTGTGGACCTCCGGTACCGTCACCACTGGCGTACATTGGGGGCATTATAACACAAATAAAGGAGGGAATATACGAGATATATAATACAGGCTAATACCCTGGTCGTGTGTAGATCTGTTCACTTCTGCTTTTTCTTTAATTCCCCATTATGTTTCAGTAAACGCACTTTGTTTAAACTTGGTGTTGTTGGACACACCCAGCATGAAGCAGGTGTCTGCGGGGCTTATCTGATGTGGACCGGGACCAGGGTCAACACAGCGCCCGGTCCGAAACACGAACATTAAAGCTGCGACAGTCACTTCATTTTATACTTAAACGTTTACAAACGCTAGATAACAACATGCAATTAGAGTAAAAGTGGTTACTCAACTATTTGTAGAGGTGCTGGAGACACAGGTCGAGGCATTCCCCCTCCACTTCGTCCTCAGTCATCAAGTCCGACAAGGGGCGCAGCGGTGGAGGGTCGCTCTCCTGCAGAGGCATCCTCATCTCCCGCAGGAAGAGCTCCAGGAACCGTCGGAAGGTTTTCTCCTCTGCTATAGAGCCGGCCATCATCTCTCATTCCTGGACAGACAGCGACAACTCCTCCCGTCAGTGCACTAACTTCTCCGGGCTGAGAAGAAGAAGGAGAAGAAAAAGAAGAGGAGTCGGTACACTGAGTCGTGCACGCGCAGACTACCTGAATGAGTGTGAACTACCGGGGGCGGGTGGAGTACCGGTGCGCGTGTGAGAGCAGCGGACCTGCCGGGATGAGTGCACTTTCTACGGGTGTGCTACTGGACTGGACTGGACTGGACTGTCAGTATCTGGACTGAACCCCCCATTCAGAGCCGAGCGGGAACGCGCATCGCGTTATCGGGGATTTCGGATGATCACCCGAATGTGACGTCAGAGAGTCGTGAACGCGCACGCATCGCTGCCTCTGACGTCTGAGAGCTTTTTATAGACATGGGGGTGTGTTTGGTCATATGTATGATGTCAAACTAAGACAGTATTATATTGTCAAACCCTTTTTCATCATCCTAGAAAAAATCTCATGAACAAAAGTAGAAAAGTAGATACATGTTATAACAGGAAACCTTAATTTAAGATGTATATCAATAGAATCCCACAATCAATAACAGACTGTAACTTAAGGTGGCCTACATTTACTAAAGTAGCCTACTGTAGTACGTTCTTATAATATCAAATATGTACTTATTTTTTAGAAAGTATAAGTGGAATTTTAACAAACAAGAAAAAAAACACAGCACATCCTGGGTAATAACGTTAACAACAAACATGTATTCAAATGTTTTACTTTTTTTTTTTGTATGTCAATACACATTTAGAAAAACAGTCCAACCCTGTCAGTGTTATACATTGAATAACTTTAGTATTTTTTATTTACAGCCATATTGAGGAAAATGTGAATCCATTAACGAATATCTAATTACGTTTTTCCATTCAAAATTGTTGATTTTATTCAAATAATGACTGGTCAAACTTCATATTAAAGATAAATGTAGTTTTGACCAGTCATAATTTCAATATAGATAACTTAAATTCTGCATGTTAGATATTTATATATAAAACCAATAGTCAGGATTCAGTGAGAAACTGGAGTCAATGTGGTTAGCCTCATGTTGTAATAACGTATTAGTATGCTTCGTTACAGCTGGTGAGATATACTCGCTTAGCATGTGATCATGTGACCTGTCTCAAAGGCTTTAAGCTGCAGCATTGAAAGTGTTGAATAAGTGATGAAGAACACGATGGCTTTAAAGGTCTCATCATGTGAATGTATGAGTGGTCGGTGGACCGCTGTGTTTCATGTTCCCCTTTTGTCTGGAAAATATTTGGATGTCTATTTCCTTCATTACATGTTACTTGTTAGACGCTTTTATCCAAAACGACTTACATACTCAATACTGTGGGCAATCCCCACAGGAGTAATCTGGGGTGAAGTGTCTTGCCCAGGGACACAACGACATGCTGACTGTAGTGGGGTTTTAACCTGTCCACTCAAAATGTTTTTGCCAATTTGACCAACACTGTGCAATATGTTTGTATTCCAGCTTCTTTAATGTGATGATGTTCTGCTGTTTTATTTCAGTGTAACCTGAGATCTATACAGTTGTTTTTTTGGAAAAGAAACAAGACATTTTAATCTATAACTTTAGCTATAGCACAATTATTCAGTGGGTTTCATTACCCATTGCCTGTTGTGCATTCTTTGTATTCTATTTAATTAAATGTTTTACTTTCTTATGTATTACCAGAGATGTTCAATAAGTTAAAAACACATTCTAAAACGTATTTGGTTTTATTTTTATTATCAAGCATGTCATTCTTTACCTGTTTTTCTGAATCACAATATATATACTTTTCACCAGGGAAAATGTATTTTGTTACAGTCGCTCCATTTCAGAATAAAATAAAAATAAATGTAAAATATTTATAAAAAATAAAGAAGTTAAAGTAAAACATGTGCACATTGAACTACAATATATAACAAGAATAAATATGTAAAAATATGCATATGACGAAATATACATTGGACTGGTTTAGTTATATAAATAATCATAATAATAATGCTGAAAAACTGATTATTGTTTAAAATGTAGTGTAATACAATGTTGTGTCAATATGGATTTAGAAACATAACGTTAATTGTTATTAAAAAAGGAACCGAAAATAGTGTCTACTCGGACACTTTAGTTAAGGGAACCGGAAATAAGTGCGTCTTTGTTTTTCTTCCCCCGCTTTCCACCATGAAGGGAACAAACATGGCTCTCCCTCTGAGTATGGGGGCTCTGCTTCAGGCGGACCTCCAGGAGGACGCCGCTTACCGGGACGAAGGGTTGTGTGTTGTCGGTATTTTCGGTAAAAGCAACATGCAACCGGGCGCGCCTAAAGAATCTATCGTCAACAGTCTCGCGGACAAACACATCTTCTCGCTGTTCGGAGGACCGGAAGATGGCGGTACGGCGGACAGCAGCATCGAGGCTTTCTACCACCAGGAGAACCGGGTTTTGTACCTGTTGCTGTCCTCCGTGTCCGACAGCCGGCAGCTATTGCGGGCCTGCGAGTCTCTGAGCGCCGGTACCGGACACTCCGACTCCCACGAGCTGTGGAAAGACCTGGACCGACAGCACTGCCTGCATTTACTCTACATCTTCTCCGTGTGTCACGTGCTCCTGCTGGTGCACCCGAACCAGACGTTTGATGTGACTTATGACCGTCTCTTCCGGGCCCTGGATGCTCTGAGACAGAAGGTGCTGCCTCTGATCCGGGCTGCCATCAAGGACTGCCCGGTGTCCAAAGAGTGGAAGCTGAACTGTCGGCCATGCCCTCCTCGCCTGCTCTTCGTCTTCCAGATGAACGGCTCCATGAAGGTCTGCTTCTTATCTTTTATCAAGTTTTAATTTACAAACAGGTGGTGGAGAAACCATTGCCACTTACCCAGGGGTCGTTGTACAATCTTAAAACAAATAGGTGCTGTGTTCCAGAGGGTGAAGTGCTCAGCTAGGGTGGAATAAGGGCGAGGGGTTAGTGGATTAGGAGTTGAAGGCAAGAGTGAAAAGGTGAGTTTTGTGGGCTTTTTTTAATGACGTGGGAGTGTTGGCAGATTGGACGTGGCTGTGGAGGGAGTTCCAGAGTTATCTCACATAAACTCCATTGCATGTAACATTTATTTGACACCTCTTTTGTTTGTTGTTTCAAAGGTCTCTACAAACGGCTCAGAGTCTGGAGGAAACCCCGACAAACCCAAGAAGCACTCCCCCAGGAGGAGGCTGCAGCACGCGCTCGAGGACCAGATCTACCGTATCTTCCGTAAGAGCAGAGTCTTGACCAATCAGAGCAGCAACTGCCTGTTCACCGTTCCCGCCAACCAGGCCTTCGTGTACGTGATCCCGACCGTTGACGAGGACCCTGTGGGCGCGTTACTCAGCCAGCTGCGCTCCACCTGCACTGTGAGTGAAACAGAGCCAGTCGTGGTGGTGACGGGCCCGCGGAGATATCAGCAGATGAGACGTTCAGCGCGACAGTTGAGTTACAGCGGAGATCCAACGACTCTGTTGATGGGCGGCCAGCTGACAGACTGCAGCCTGAAGGAGTTCCTCTGGCAGCACGTGGAGCTGGTGCTCACCAAGAAAGGCTTCGACGACAGCGTTGGTCGCAACCCTCAGCCTTCACACTTTGAGCTGCCGTCCTACTCCAAGTGGGTCCAGATCGCCTCTAAGCTCCACCAGGTTCTCATCAGCAACACAGAGGAGGAAATAGCAGAGCTTTGGTCAAAGGTTCAGGGCCAGCTGAAGGTTTTGGAGGGTTTTCTCGACGCTGATACAAAGTTTTCTGAGAACAGGTGTCAGAAAGCCCTGCCTCTGGCTCACAGTGCCTACCAGTCCAACCTCCCCCATAACTACACAACGACCGTGCACAAGAACCAGCTGGCCCAGGCTCTGCGGGTGTACAGCCAGCATGCACGAGGCGTGGCTTTCCAGCGCTACGCTCTGCAGCTTCATGAGGACTGCTACAAGTTCTGGAGCAACGGCCACCAGCTGTGTGAGGAGCGCAGCCTGACGGACCAGCACTGCGTGCACAAGTTCCACCTGCTGCCTCAGACAGGTGAGCAGAAACACTGCTTCATATTCCTCTGCTGCAGATTCAAGATTCAAGGCTTTTATTGCCATTTGTTATGTTAGAAAAATATCACTCGCCACCGGCTTGAGCTTCAATAATCAGGATCCATGTTGTATTTATGATCCTCTCAAGAATGGAAGTAGTCATCACATACAGAGCATCAACTAGTTCCTGAACAGTGTCCTTCACGTGCTGATATACAAGAGAGGGAGTTACACAGTCACAAGATGGAGGAATATAAAGCAGTATTCAATGTTTAGTTCAGATTAGCTCCACGTCAGAAATGATCATGCTTGTCATATGTCTCTCTCCATAGAGGCTGAATCATCATGTTAATCACATAGCGATCATATGCCTCAACAGTCCTGATGCTCTTCTAGGTAATCATACATCCTGTCATGTACTCAGCTACAGTTGGGATACCTTTGTTATCATGTTACTCTGATATTGGAAGAGTACATTCAGTATTTTACCAACAGTACATAGCTACAGTGTAGTTATGTCAATGAAAATCTGAGGTCACAGGCTCCTCCAACAGTGCAACACAATAAAACAGATAAAATAGTGCAAGTAAAATAAAATAAAATAGAATAGAAATAGTGCAAGAATAGTCTGCACTGCATCAAGTTAATGCTGGTATCCACAGGGTGTTTAATATAAGATCTACACACGTGGGATAATGAGAAGCAAACTACCTTGATGGGTAACTGAGGGTGTGGAAAAATGATTCTACTAACAAAAGCAGAAAGCTCTGAATTTGTTAATTATGGTTTCAATAATTTCTTTATGATATATATTAATTAATATTTATGTGTTTTTGGGATTATCGCAGATTTTTTTCTAGATTTTAAGAGTTGTCTGGTCTACAAAATGTCAGGTCATAGTGAAAGATGTCTATCCCAGTTTCCTTAAAGTCCAAGATAATGTCTTTAAATGTCAGTCTTTCTGTCTTAAACCCAAATGTATGCACTTCGATATGATGTAAAACAGTCACTTTAGCTTGAACAATTATCAATAATTAATCTTTTATCAAAATGGTTAATGATTGTTCTTCTGTTAATCAACCAATCAATTAACCAACAAGTTCAGTGTTCATTTACATATGTCTATTTATGGATAGACATATATATAGATACATTCATAACTAGTCAGGATAATAATTACATTTATAAATTCTGACGTTGTTTCTGCAGGAGAGAAGACAGACATGGATCGAAACCCGCCCATCCTGAACCACAACAGCAGGGGGCGCTCCACCAGCGCCTGTAACTGCGGCAGGAAGCAGGCGCCACGAGAAGATCCGTTTGACATCCAGGCGGCCAACTACGACTTCTACCAGGTCAGCAGCTTCAAACATCTCATCCTGTTGTTATTTAGTTTAGTTTAGTGTATTTGTTTATAGTGTCGTGGACAGTCCCCATTGATCAACTGTCACAAAAAACAGTAAACACACATTCCCTCAAATTCCTCCAGAATATAATTTTCTTCAATTCTTGACCCATGTATTCTCTAATCTCCATGACTAGATGCTGGATGAGAAATGCTGCGGGAAGTTGGAGCGGATCGACTTCCCCGTGTTCCAGCCCAGCACCCCGGACCCGGCGCCCGCCACAAACCAGGCTCAGAGGACCCCCATCGAGGCCTCCGGGTCTACAGAGGTGGTGGTGGAGAAGCTGAAGGAGCCGATCACCAACCAGAGCACCACCCAGAGCACCACCCAGAGCCACACCCCCCACCCAGAGCCACACCCCCATCCCCATCCCCGCCCAGAGCCACACCCCCATCCCCGCCCAAAGCCACACCCCCACCCAGAGCCCCCCCCCTGCCCAGAGCCACACCCCCGCAGACACCAGCCTCAGCCTGGCCCTCAGCCTGGGTCAGTCCACAGACAGCTTGGGGCCCTATGCTGACGGAGATGGCACCGAAACACAAGTCCAGCCAAGAGACCCAGTCTTGTGGACCGGCAGCCCTCCACGGTGGAGTATCTCCCCGGGATGATGCACTCTGGCTGCGCTAAGGGTCTCCTCCCAAAGTTCTCCAGCTGGTCTCTCGTCAAACTGGGCCCCGCAAAATCCTACAACTGCCACACGGGCCTGGAGCACCCGGGCTTCCTCCCCGGATCCTCCTTCCTGCTGCCCTGGGACCTGGTGATCCGCTCCCGGTCGGAGGAGGACACGGACAGACTGATGGAGCCTCTGGATGGGGGCACCTCCTCGTGGCCGGCCCCCAATAAGACCCTGGTGGGGAAGAGGGGAAGCACCGGGGGCCTGGGGAGGAGCCGCAGGAGGGACGACATGGCTCGGATCTTCGTGGGGTTCGAGTACGAGGACAGCAGGGGGCGGCGCTTCATCAGCTGCGGGCCGGATAAGATAGTGAAGGTTCTGGGGCCAGGGGGGGCCAAAGACCCCGCCACCAGGGTGCTGAACACCGACATGCCGCTCTACATCCCGTCCCCGTCGCAGGGCCGCGGCATCAAGTCTCACTACGCTCAGCTGACTCGGCTGTTTGTCGTCGTGCCGGACGCCCCGCTGGAGGTCACCCTCAACCCACAGGTAGCTACACCCCCCCCTCAGTGGGTCACTGAAAACTAGCCGCATGTATTCAAAAGAAAATCCAGAAATTGATATTATATAAAAGATACAAATTGATTTCTGGATTTTCTTTTTGATATTCTTACTCTCACTGTTTATATAAACCTACCGTTAAAATGATAGACTGTTAATATATTTGTAAGTGGGCAAACTTACAAAATCTGTATGTATGAATGAATTGTAAGTGTTTTTGTTCCCTGCTGTGTCTCCAGGTGCAGCCCGGCCCTCCTCCCTGCCCGTTGTTCCACCCGGAGCAGACAGATTTGGTTCTTCCTCCCGATGGGTTCTGGGTTCTGCGGTTCCCTTATTCCTTCTGTACGGACCGCGGGCCCTGCTACCCCCCCAAAGAGAACCAGCCGCTCAACAACCACAAGGTGCTGCGAGGCATCCTGAAGGCCACGGCCGCTACCCCGGCCCCTCAGTGACGCTGAGGGACCTCTTATTTATTCACACTTCCTGATATAGGCCGAGATGTTTATGTTTGTGAGTCCGTGCCCCCCCCCCTGACCCCTTCAATCCTCATCTAAATGTACTGTGGATTTTTCCAGCCCCGACATATTAAATCTCGTTTATTTTGATGACGTCAGGAAGTTTTTTTAAATTAAACATATTCACGCTCATGACCCCAATTGAAAGTATGCTTCTGTGGTGCCAAACCGTAAACTTAACATTTTAACCTGTAGCGCAGAGAATCAGTAAATCATCAGTATGATATTCAATGTATCACTTATTTCTCAGTATGGCATCGCTTATAGCACTTATGTCAAGATTTTTGGGGAAAAGATTGTAATGTAAGTCTGGATGGAGGAATTAAAGAGAGGTGGTGGCTTTAATGAATATAGACGTACTTCAGTTAAATCAGGAGAGACTTAGTTCGTTAGTTGATAACATATTTATTGCCGTATGAACAATACGTTTTGGAGATTAGACCCCATCATACTGTGATGGGTTAAGGGGGAGGAGAAGCCGACTAGGAAAAGAGAAACCCCCCGGGGTCTAGACACTGGTGGTGGTGAAAACTAAAGGGAAATAAAAATCCTTAGTGATGAGGGTTCTTCTGGGCTACCCTGGCCTTGGATCTGATGAGACTGGAGGCGAAGGAGGTGGGGGAGGGTTGCATCAATTCTCCTGAACGATGCTGGCAGGGGAGAGAAAGAGCAGATTTAAACATTTGCCGGGTGTGCTGTGATTGGCTGTGGAGATGAGACGCGACCGATTGGTTTAGCTGGGGGTATGTTGCGCTCTTGCTTATGAAAGAAAGGGTGAGGTGAGTGAGAGAGAATTGTGAATGAGAGCGTGGGAACCAGTCTTCCTGAAAGAACTTGCGCTGAGCTTCATTTAAGACTGAAGGAGCCATTAAAACAGGCTAATTATGGGGTACAGTAATAAGGCTGGACTCATGTACGCTTTATTTTAAATCCCCATATTTAACAGTTACTAGCAGTAAATATATATTTAATAAAAACTCTATACAACACACCAATGGAGTTGTATGCAGATATAATTAGGGATGTAACTAAATATTATTTTAAATCAATTCATCAATTGCTTTTTTGTTGTAAATAATCAGGAAACTGGGAAATGCCAACCACAAATCCTTAAGACCTGAATTTCATATCATTAAATGTTCCTTTTTACAGGGATGCAAACTTGTCACCTTTCGGCGAAATTCGCCGTTTTGATTCCAAAATAGGTCGTTTGTGTGATTCATGTAGATCTGCAATAAAAATATTTTGGGGTATGGGGGGGGGTCTGGGACCCGGAGTTTCTGCGGGCCGCGAGCTGTTATGTGCCATCATGACACGCATGGTGTTCTTTTTTTATATATTATAATGAAGCGCGAGCACAAGTCTTCCTGCCTGTCAGCTCTGCTCATGGATGTATAATAAGGCTCTGCTGCTCCGGGATGAGGGTCTAGCTTCAGCAGCTACATTACCTACGGTGCGTTCGTTAATATTAACTGTGCGGTCCAGAGTCACTGGCACAGACTGGACCGCTGGTTAGAACGGGGTGTTCGGAGCAGCAGAGCGTGATGTGCACTGAAGAGTGTTTCTGTCGCAATATTATTTAATGAATCGTTGAGCTAGCTAACTAGCATACATTGTCACTATCTGCTAACGTTAGCTTTAGCCTTCGTTTTCAAATAGTTTCTTTCATAGCCTATAAACGGAGGTGGTATAAGTATCTTGTACTTGAGTAAAAGTAGAAGTACTCAGATCTTGTTCTTGAGTAAAAGTTGAAGTACTCGGGTCTTGTACTTGAGTACAAGTAGAAGTACTCAGATCTTGTTCTTGAGTAAAAGTTGAAGTACTCGGGTCTTGTACTTGAGTACAAGTAGAAGTACTCGGATCTTGTTCTTGAGTAAAAGTAGAAGTACCAGAGTGTAGGAATACTCTGTTACAGTAAAAGTCCTGCATTCAAAATGTTCCTCAAGTAAAAGTAGAAAAGTATTATCATCAAAATATAGTTAAAGTAGCAACAGCAAAAAGTAGTCATTGTGCAGATTGGTCCATTTCAGAATAATATATATGATATGTTTTATAATGATTGATCATGAAAGTGTTTCTCAAAGCTGGTAAAGGTGCAGCTAGTTTGAATGACTTTGTATACTGCAGGGTAGCTTGTGAATTTACTCCAGGTGGAACTAAAGTCTGATTTAACACTTGATTATATTTCACATCATTCATCCACATCTGTGAAGTAACTAAAGGCATTCAATACATGTAGTAGAGTAAAAGTACACCATTTACCTCTGAACTGTAGAGGAAGAAGAAGAACAAAGTAGCAAAACATTGAAATACTTAAATAAAGTACAAGTATCTAAAATTGTACCCAAGTATAGTACTTGAGTTTATGAACCTTTACTTTACACCACTGGCTATACAGATAGAAAGACTAAGCCTTGCACAGAGGCATGAAAATACATTTTCAAAATGCTCAACAGTCCTGCCAAAATTATAACTGACTGCTACACAATTAAAATAAATGCTTAATATATTTCTATTAGATGTGACTCTTTGGCGTTTCTGTTATTATTAACTGCTGCTTTAGTTGTTCTGACTGCTAAAATCCTCTGTTATTCCTCATTTTAAAGCCGATATTCCGTGGGGTCGGGGGGCTCGGATCCTTGTCACCTTTTTCATACCTGATGGGTTTGCATCCCTGTTTTTGTGCCTTAAAAAACATTCTGTATTTATGTGTACTCTATAATACAAAAAACACATCGGAGCAGATTAAACCAGGAACTTTGTATAAAAAAATGTTTCTTTTTTAGAAGATTAATCCACTATCACAACAGTTGCTGATATGTTTTGTGCAAATTGAGACCAGCTTCGTGTAGTTTTCTCTCCCAGACTACATGGCATGAAAGGTAGTTGTTTTGGCACTTTTCATATCTGTGAATTTTGGGGACTTGCAGTAAAGTGTGACCTGTATTCTGCATCATATGTCACACAATACACGTACCTACTACTAAAACACTGACTACTAAATACAAATAAAAAGAACAGACAGACTGGGGACCGGAGTGGAACAAGTTATGTTTTTCTGTAAATAAAAACTAGAGTTCTTCATTCTTTGTCAGATGTTATTGTTTTAAATTATTTAATGTCAGCCTGAAAGACACATTTCTCACGTTGAAGCATTAAATATTGTATTTTACTTTTTGTCCACTAGTTGGGGTTTGACCCTTCATTTATTTATCGAGATAAATGACCCTTCTAACGTTTATACCAATATATACATGGCCTTATACTATTATTAGACTGTCTTATAATTGCATTAACAATTAATTCAAAATCCCTATAATTTCTGCTTTCCTGTCAAATGAAGGCTTTCATTCAAAACCCTCCTGTTGTGTTCGTCCCCCCCCTTACTTTGGTGTTCGTGGTCAAATTTGACCGGTCCTGTTTTAACTGCTATTACATTTAACACAAAAACATTAATCATCACTACATTCATTTAACACCCTTTCAAACTGTAATATTTGTATCAGACTACTGGTATACATGAAAAACTGCTGTAATATACAAGAACAGACACTGAACATGTACTGTGTGTGATTCACATGGGGGGATGGGCACATAAAGCGCGGGAAATGGGGTCGAATTGTTCCGTGTGGTTTATGTGTGCCAGCTGTAATCCATGTGGGTGGATGGGCCCATAAGGGGGGGGTGGACACAGTATGTGTGTGGTGTGTTGTGTGTGGGTGTGTGTGTGTGTGTGTGTGTGTGTGTGTGTGTGTTTTATCTGATCCGGATGGTTACTAATTCCTTTTCTTTATGGCAGTCATTTTTGAGCGGGAACACCATGGGTGTTACAAAGTCTGACTAAATCATCCAAAATTCAATGAAAGTGGTGACAGCAATTTTCTATGTTCAAATGTCTACTGTGAAGGATATCATAAAGCTTAATGCAATCGAATGTAAAACAAAAAAGTTATGATTGATGAAGTAGTAAATCGGTCAGATTTGACCCGAACACAACAGGAGTGGTTAATTATAAAAATGTTAAATATTGTTTATTGTTTTCAGTTTTACAGATAAGTTCAATGCAAATAACATTTAAGTGTTTTCAAACTAAAATATTACAACAACAGTTCGGATCTAAATAAAGGATTTAACCAAACACACAGTTATTGATGTGGTGTGTCCAAATATAATGACTGAAAATAGAAATGAGTAATTTAAATTAAGTACCGATAGGATATGGTGAGTGTTTTATTGGTGCAATGTTCTTAAAAGGATCCTGAAAGATAAATAAACTGCTGTCAAGGACAATTTGTAGGAACAAGGAAATCAATTAGTGATCTCATAACCGTAGTGACACACACACACACACACACACACACACACACACACACACACACACACACACACACTCTTAAGGAATGTGGGTAACAACAATGAGGTTAATAACAAAGCTAAGACTTGCAATTCAAGGTCATAAAGTTTAACAACCAGCGTTCAAGATTTAAAGGAACATTCACTGTACATTTAATAGTTAAAGTGTCATTTTTAAACTTTCATCAAACACTCACAGCGTCTTTTAGTGTTTGCACATGGCACTTCTCTTCATACTCCTTAGTTTAAACTTATTTTACACCGAATAAAAGTCACATTTTATGTCCCTTCAGCTCAGTGTGAGACTTCCACTGCTTTCCCTGGTTACACATGTTAAGATTTTATATTTCTTTCTCACAATTTAGCTCATTGTAATTGTTTTGTATTCTCTGTGTGTGTTTTGAATCTGTTAAATGTGATTAGAATACTTCATAATGACATCTTTTAGTCTTTTCAGTTCAGCTGCCTCTTCCATTTCACACAGATCAAACCTTATTTAAACTAAATTAGTCCGCACATTAACTTCATTTCCCCCCCCAAATCACCTTCTGTAAGAGCCTCAACTTTAACTCCTATCAGTGTTTGAGCATCAGCTAATTCTTTAATAATACATGTTCAGATTTTATAATTGTTCTCATAATTTACTCGCTAATTTTAACTCGATGTGTAAACTGATACTTATTTTAACTGAAGCCTTATTGTTATTTAGGACTTCACTTGAATTTGCTCTTGTTAAACTTCAACCCCTTTTAGTTTTTTAACTTTACCTGAATTTACAACTTCATTCGACTTTAAAATATGAGGCATACATCTATTTCAGACACAGAAATACATTTCAAAAGCTCCAAATACTTCAGAAGTGTTTGCAGTATTCAGCTGTACACACATTTTCTCAGTGATGTTTCTCTAGTTTTCCACAGCGTCACACCGTTGTTATTATTTGTATTGACATCAAAGTGTCCATTCTTAATGACCTTTAGAGACTTTCTGTAAGCAGTAAATGTGGGTGTGTTTGTGTAAAGCAACAACAACCATAAAAGGATCAAAACAAACTAAGTTGCTGGTTACCTGGTGGACAGGTGAGAAGGAGGCGGAGGTAAAACAGCCAACCCTCGCTCAGATCAGAGTTTACAGCTCGGCTTTTGTCTGCCGACCCTGAATACGTCTGTGCCAAAGTTCAGCGCTCACACAACACGGACAATAGAAAGAAAGAAGACACTGAACTAGATGTTCTGCAGACGCTTCATCTTTCATATTGTCTGTGGCACACCTGAGAAGAGTGAAGAAAAACCCCTGAGAGTATTCAACGAGGCAGCGGGATGTGAGTATAACACAGATTTATCAAGAAATCAATGATTAAAGCAAATGTTCTCCGGCTCCTGTAATGGCTCTTACTTCTTAGGCTAACTTTTCAACATTGTTTTTAACCCTGAGACGTTACACTGTAGGTTTAGACTTACATTTAACTTCACATTTTATAGTTTTATTTGGTGTGTTGAATCATCTGCTGTACTTTTCTGACCTTCAGTTGACAAATCTTGATCAACTTTAAAGGAAAATTGTGTCATTTTAGAGACTTTTTAACAAAGACTCTTATTTAGTGGCATTCAAACTGCAGGTACCAGTTTTCAGCGTTTTATTTATTTGTTCATTTATATTGATTATTTTATCTTACATACAGTACGGGACTTGAATTCATTTTCGAGTACCAGTACTTTAATTTTTAATTGTATTTTTAATTTTGTTAGAATTTGTTCTATAAGCAAAATATTTTAGTTTAGCTCCTACATCAATGGTGGCATGTTTGTACTCTAAGTACATGTACTCAAACCCAAATCAAAAATCTGAGGTATGGTTACCTCAGATTAAAGTCCTTTTAACTAAAACACATATTTTATTCCTGGATTAATGCAATGAATTGTTCATCACATAAATGTTGTGGCTGGAAAAACATATGGAGCAGATTTGAATTACTTAATGATTTATTTCTATAATAATACACTGTAATGTATTATCTTCAAAGTACCTACAATTTTCTATAAATGTAGTTGATGTTTGGATCTAAACTGAAAGTACATTTAGATTGAGATTCAGATTCAACTTTATTGTCATTACATAGTACAGGTACTAGTAACGAAACAGAGTTTGGCATCTGACCAGAAGTGCAAAAATAGCAGTGCAAGTGTCTACATGATATAAATAAATGAATGAATAATTATAAATAGGCTATAAACAGATGAAGTATGTACAGTATACAGTATAAAGATATGAACAGATGTATACAGTGTGGTTATATTACTTATGTACATATATATGTAATTTACTTGATATTAATGTTTTGTTTCTTCTTTGTTTCGTGTCAGCTCATCCATAGGCGATGCCATACTGAGACCTCATCATTAGTCACCATCAGTTTGACTGACATCACCATGGCGACCAGGACGGCAGAGGTCCAGCGGAGGATCGTGTCCAAAGACGGCCACAAACAACGTGCGCGTCGACAACGTGGAGGGCATGGTGAAGCTGTACCTGCACGACATCTGGACCACGGTGGTGGACATGAAGTGGCGCTACAAACTCACTCTGTTCGCCTCCACCTTCGTCTTGACCTGGTTCATCTTCGGGGTCATTTTTCTACTTCATCGGCATGGTCAACGGGGACTTTGATCCCAACTTGAGCGCCAAACCGCACGGCCTGCGTGGAGAAAGTGAAGACCCTCACCGGAGCCTTCCTGTTCTCCCTGGAGTCGCAGACCACCATCGGGTAACGGTTTCCGGTACATCACAGAAGAGTGTCCGCTGAGCCATCTTCACGCTCGTGGCTCAGCTCGTCATCACCGGCCTGGCTGAGATCTTCGTCACCCGGGGCCTTTCTCGCCCAAACTGGCCCCGCCCAAAAGAAAAGAGCGTAGGACCATCAAGTTCAGTAAGTCTGCGGTGATCTGCCGCGCGCCGGGAAAGTGTGGTCTGATGGTGAGGGTGGCCAACATGAGGAAGAGTCTTCTGATCCAGTGCCAGCTGACGGGGAAATTCCTCCAGTCCAACGTCACGGAGGAAGGTGAGAGACGCAGATCCACCAGAGCTCTGTGGACTTCTTCATGGACTCCAGTGGAGAGTGCCCCTTCCTGATCCTCCCGCTCACCTTCTACCACGTCCTGGACGCGCACAGTCCTCTCACAGGCCTCAACGCAGAGAACCTGCAGACCCGAGACTTCGAGCTGCTCGTGACCTGAACGCCACCATGGAGTCCACCGCCGCCACGTGCCAGAGCCGCACCTCTTACGTCCCGCAGGAGATCCTCTGGGGGTACGAGTTCAAGCCGGTGTTGTTCAGCACCACGAGGGGGCCGATACGTGGCAGATTTCAACTTCTTCGACAAGGTGCAAGTCACCAACGATGCGGTTTTCCTGAGTACAACACGGAGAAGCTCAAACTGGAGGAGGACTACAAGACAGAATAGAGGACGTGTTGTTTTTTACACCGTTTGATGTAATGGTGAAAGTTAGTTTGGGCTTGATCAGTTGAACTTAGTTTTGATTTTTTCAACGTTTTAGACATTTACATAAACAGTAGAATACTCATTACCTTCCACCAACCCAACCATCTTGGCATTACATTGAGAATAACAGATTGCTGCAGGAATGAGTCCTCAAATCTTGGAATGAGTCGCATTTTTCGACGTCTTGGTTACCTTTCTCAAAGTTGATGGGTTTTCTGAATTAGTTTTTTAGATACAGGACATTTACCCCTGCGGTTAACACGAGCTTCAGAGACTTTCCAACAATCAAAACAATCCTTGGCTCTACTTAGAGAATATTACTCTACTGCAGAAACTTTTCCTAAAAACTGAAAAAGAGCTCACATTTTGTGCTTCAAGTTTCACCATCTCAAGGCCGATATTTTTACCGAAGATGTTCTCCCTGGCAACTTGCAACACATTAGATTACATCCACCTTTATTGTGATTGCACAGAGTACAAGTGCTAACCAGAGGTATACACACAGAAAAAGAAAAAAGAGTTGTAGTATAATATAAATATATATATACTGTGACAGGTATAAACAGAGCTGAATGTATTTACACTATGAACATGATAAAGGTGGACATTATTAAACAGCAGTTTAGAAATTGGAGACACTATAAATCAGGTATAAAAATATACAGTTTAATACAGACACTATCCACAGAATAAATACAGATCGTTATTGACGTCGACACATCAGAATGAGGCTCACATAAACACACCAGGGTTCTTTATATGACTTTGGGAATAGCAAACAAGCGGTAAGAAATCCAACTGTTCAAGACATGATTCATGTGAAGATGTAAAATGTATTTGTTGTGTTTTAAGTATGAGAAGATAGCTGAACATGGAAGAGTGAAATTATGTTTATAAAAGGTTTATGATGTAGATGTTTTGTAAATAAAGAAAAGTAAAAATATATGTTTTTTTGTTCCAAAGTTTAGTAGTTTTTCTCAAAGAAGCATACTTTTACTTTGTAGTAACGCCACTTCTATTATATTAAACAGATCAAATTGTTATTTTACCACTGCCCACTCGTGGCATGCTGGCATAGACACATGGTACTTTAGTATAAATGGTTTCAGAGAACAATGCAGGTAAATGTTTGAAGCAGTTTGAAGGACAGAACAGGTTCAGCCCCCCGTCTCAGGTTGTGTTTAGTTTTTGTTGTGGAAACACACTGTGTGCGTGGCAGCTGTATCTGGTCAAAACAAATCTTTAAAATCCAAAACACAACTGATCTTTTACTGCCAGAGACGAGGGGGTCTAACAGCTTGGCTAGAAAATGCTGTCTGATGTGAGATCATACTAATATAAATTAATAAAACAAGGGTTTTCATTCTAATACTTCTACTCCACTTCAGAATGAAATATTGTACTTTACTGCCATTCAATCTTTTGATAACTTTAGTTAGCCTACTTTGATTCCGATATGGGGGATATATCCGATTATATCCGATTTATGGGGGGAAATCAATATTTAAGTGTGTAAAGTTACAATTAGCTTGACCTTTACAAGCTGCAAGCCTTAAAGTGATAAAGAGAGAGGCAATTAATAATCATAATCCAGTAATATCATATGGGTTATGTGATTCCAAAAGCCATTCTGCATTATGATTATGACCCTAACCCTAATTTAAAGCTTCTTTAATATCCTTACTTTTAAATGTATCTCTTCTTGTTTGACTCTTTTATTTTGAAGGGGTCGGAACATCAAGCCTTTCCCGAGAACAGAGCGGAGCTGAAGTGAATGCTTTTATTCTGAAGGATACATACCGGAAGTCGTGTTGTTGTTGCGACCGAGCGGAACACAAACCGGGAGGGAAACAAGATCTATATTTATATATAAAACGCGTTGTTTTCACTTATAAGCAGTTCTTTTAAACGTCTGTCTGATGCGTAGTGGTCAGAGATGAGTGTCACTTTGGATATAAGACTAAAAAGAGCGAACAAAGTTTATCATGAAGGGGTAAGTCACAGTCACAGTTAGCTTAGCTAGCTAACAAGCTTCTTCTATCTATGTGCTGTTAAGTTAACATTAACTCGTTGTCATGGTGTTTTACGTAACCGTTAGTAAAATGCAGTATTTCATTCATATATTATACAATATAACATAACAATATAACATTAGCTAGGAGACAGCTTCCTGTGCGCACGTGACCAGCAGCTGATCAGATTGGCACACTACAATCTGTCATCCATCATATTCTAACCCTCTGAGATCAATAATAAAGGAAACAACATTGAATACATTCCTAACAAATCAGTGGTTGTAAGTAACGAAGTACATTTACTTAAATACAATTTTAAAGTACCATTTGATGCCTCTTTAAATACACATTTCAGGGCATTACATTGATTAGTCACTAATACAAAATGTCAATCGACGGATTAATTATGATGTATTAGGTTAAGCTTCCTGGCAGTATATAAAGAAGCCTTATTAAGATTATTTTTGTACAGATTGTAAAGCAATCTGAGGCAAATTGAAATATTGGGTTATATAAATAACTATTGATTAGCTCCACCTTCCCCAGCTGCAACTATATAGTTACTATAACTTGTTGCATCAATAACTACAACTCATATAAACATTACTCTGCATATTTAATATTTTAGTACTTTAATTATATTGTGATGCACATACTTCTGTACTTTTCTGGATGCTTATACTGGGTTCTTATCATCATGTGCACTAAACACTTAGTTAGTCTTCTTTCTGAAGCACTTATGTGAGATACATCTTTAGTTATGTAGTAGAAATAAAGCTAAATTCTCATCAGCTCACAGAACTTGGATGTTACACTGAAACAGATGCCGATCCACACTAGTTGTTCATGTAGTCTAACAACAAATCAGAGTTTAGGTTACTTAAATGTTGAGTTACCATCACTTCAGTCACATGCTTTTATCACACGGCAATACTTATGTTGATGTATAATGTTGTATAATGTTCTTATAATTGTTATGCTATGACGTTTGTATTTTGCTCTTTGCTTTTGTTTGCTTTGTACAGCCCTTTGAGGCATTCTTGTGATTTGGGGCTATAACACATTTTGATTTGATTTGATTTGACTTCTGACCCTTTGTGTGTTTAGGAGGTGGTGGCGGGCGTCATCCTGCTGGTGTGCAAAGAGCCGCTGCAGCACCACGGCGTCTCTCTGAACCTCGAGGGGCTCGTCAACCTGCAGCTGAGCTCCAAGAGCGTGGGGGTGTTCGAGGCTTTCTACAACTCTGTCAAGGTGAATTACACTCAGCATCATACAGGGGTGGTGGGACGTAACAACATACAATTACTAAAGTACTGTATTTAAGTACACATATTAGGTACTTTTCATGCCACTTTTCATGACTCAAATCTCAGAGTGAAGTAGTAGTTTACTCCTCTACATTTATTTGACAGCTTTGGTAAATGTACAAAGATTTTTTTATATAAAACATACCAAGACTGACATCTCCTAATGTCTTGATTGTTCCGAGTGACACCCAAAGATGTTCAATTCGCAAATATAAGGCAAAGAAAATAACCAAAGTCTTCCCATTGAGAAGCTGTTAGAAAAATCTCACGAGTCACCGGTTTGAGCTTCAATCTCAGGATCCATGTATTTCTGATCCTCTCAAGAATGGAAGTAGTCATCACATACAGAGCATCAACTAGTTCCTGAACAGTGTCCTTCACATGCTGATATCCAAGAGAGGAGTTACACAGTCACAAGATGGAGGAATAAAGCAGTATTCAATGTTTAGTTCAGATTAGCTCCACGTCAGAAATGATCATGCTTGTCATATGTCTATCTCCATAGAGGCTGAATCATCATGTTAATCACATAGCTATCATATGCCTAAACAGTCCTGATGCTCTTCTAGGTCAGTGCTTCTCAAAGTGTGGTTTGTGGACCACTGGTGGTCAGTGAGCGCCCCCTAGTGGTCCTTGAGTATATTGGTAAAATTTCACATTTGAAATAAATAAATACATTTAAGTTTTCCGCACTCACGCGGGAATATCTCCGAAATGAAGCGAGTTTAAGTTTACATTTTTGCTTTGTAGACAGACCATGCAGGCCAGCCCGATGGTCACCAAGGTTCATGTTTTAATAGCATTTTTACAAAAAAAGCCCACGCGAGCCTAACATGTAAAAAACTGGCTTAGACCTCAGAGAGTTAAACTTGGGCCTGCTGCGACCATAGTTTTACTGTATTTTGTTTTGAAAATCCACAGCGGAGGTTTGTGTCGTACTATGCGGTGTATTTAGCATATCTCTCAGTAGTCAACGATCTGCGAGTCTGTTGGCTCGGACATAAACTCTGTAATAAATGTATTTGTATTGTTGATTTAATGTGTGAACGAGGCGATGTAGAGAAGGTTAAGCTGTCATTATTAGGCTGTTATTTGTTGTTGGAGTGGTAAGCAGGCCTATTGTTTTTGGATATTTGTGGAGTCAGTTGGTCCGCGAGTGTTTTTTTATTGGTTAAGTGGTCCTTCAAAAGTTTGAGAAACACTGTTCTAGGTAATCAAACATCCTGTCATCTGCAAAGCTACGTAGGGCTTTTGTTATCATGTGCTACTCTGATATTTGAAGAGTACATTCAGTATTTTCCCAACAGAAGCTTTACCCAGATCATTTTGCTACAAGTTTCCTAGGATCAACCCTACAACATTTCCTGACCTGACATGATATTGATGTTAAATGTCTGCACATCAGTCTGTAACCTGTTGTTAATATGCTTCTCACTTCCTGCAGCCCATCCAGCTGATCAGCAGCAACATCGAGGTGGCCAAGGCAGGAAAGATCCCGGGAGGAAAGACGGAGATCCCGTTTGAGTTCCCCCTGAACACCAAAGGAAACAAAGTTCTGTACGAGACGTACCACGGCGTCTTCGTCAACATTCAGGTGAGAGAGGGACAGAGATGGCAAGTAAACGCATCCTTTACTCAAGTAGAAGTACAGATACTCGTGTTTGAAAATACTCTGATAAAAGTAGAAGTACTGACTAAACTTCTTTACTCAAGTAAAAGTAAAGAGGGCTTTGAAATGTACTTCAGTAAAAAGTACCCATAACTAGCAGCTGTTTTAAAGAGTACCCGACCTCCCTTTATATTAATAGAACAATAATGTCATTGTTAGCTAATGAATGTTTCCATGCTGAACAACGGCAACATGACAACGTTTTCATTGGTCCCTCTTCTTTAGAGAAGACCAGGAAATGATGGATACACGGATCGTGTTCAAATCAATAGGCACGCAATGACTCTAAATAATAATGATCACGCCACCAAACACACATTCAAACTAAAGGAACCAGCCTGTTTGGAAAATGTAAGAAGTAGAAAGTACAGGTATTTGGGTTCAAAATGTAAGAAGTAGAAAGTACAGGTATTTGTGTTCAAAATGTAAGAAGTCAAAGTAAAAAGTCATCAGAATAATAAGTAGTGGAGTAAAGTACTGATACCAGAAAAATGTACTTAAGTACGGTAACGAAGTATTTGTACTCCACTACTTCCCACCTCTGGAGAGGGACACAGAGTTTTTATGTGATGCCACAAGAGCTCAACTAGAATACCTTATAAGTGTTTTAGTCCCAAAAAAATGTGGGTACATATCAAATGAAAATGTCCTGTCAGTTAACCCTCTCTTTTCCTCTCCTCAGTACACGCTGCGCTGCGACATGAAGCGCTCGCTGCTGGCCAAAGACCTGAGCCGAAGCTGTGAGTTCATCGTTCACTCGTCAGGTCAGTGGCTCACATCGAACCAGATAAAGACTCAGGGGATGGTAATGAGACAGATATTAGATTAAAAATACCTCTGATAAAGGGTCAAAGTATTTCTATCTTATGCTACTCGTCTACATCTCAGAGGCAAATATTATACTCTTGACTGCACTACATTTGTTTGGTAGCTTAAATTAATATTTGTTTACATTAAAACATATACGGTATGAAAGTACTATACTCTTATTCTACCCAGAAGTAAACCAAGTATCTAAAATAAGCTCCATGTTAATAAACTACAGTATTAGCTTGCAAAACGTAACTCAGTGAAACTCAGAGGAGATGTTAGCCGTGTTGATGAACCGTGTTTAATGTTTTCCTCAGCCTCAGAAAGCTAAAGTTGTCCCGACGCCAGTGAACTTCACCATCACTCCAGACACCCTGCAGAACTCCAGAGAGGTGAGGAACAGCTTACAATGTACTGATTTACTATAATGTGTTTTATAATGTGTACACCATTTTATGTCACTTGTATGTCACGTTTTGTTTTGTGTGACATTATTTAATACTTTTTGGGGATAGACTTAACTTTTTGAGGGGAATTTTTACAATTTCTTTCCCATGCTTTTTTATTTGACAGACTTTTTTTGTCATTCTAGATTATTTTTCAACGCTATTTTTATGATACTTTTATATACTGCATGCTATACATACTATAATAAGGCGTAGTATAATATAACTTTTTTGTGACGTGATTCTTTTGACAAACAACACTTTTATTTATGGAATTCTTTACTTCACCATTACCTCTGATATTTAACCCTTTTTTATGTTAATTGTCACCTTTTTTTATTACCATTCGTTGACATTTTACAAACTTTTTCATTGCACAATACACTCTTCTTTTAATAGCATACTATCTAGAATAGTTTAATTTCTTGTTTGTTTAAGTTGCTTGACCTAAGTCTGAACAAAGTAACTTCGATCTCTCTGTCTGTGAACACAAACTGAAAGATTGACAATAAAGTTGACTTTGACTTGATTTTGCTTCCTGCCCTCAGAGGAGTGCCTTGCCAAAGTTTCTGGTCAGAGGGAAGCTAGACGCCACCAACTGCGTGATCAGCCAGCCGCTGACCGGAGAGCTGGTGGTGAGAACTCTGACGTCCCCATAAAGAGCATCGAGCTGCAGCTGGTGAGAGTGGAGACCTGCGGTGAGTTCACAGTTCTGTTCTCTAACGGCACGGCTGATGGGTTTTTCTACGGTTGCAATAAATAGTAAAAAAAAGACTTTTCCTTAACCTCAAGATTCAAGATTCAAGGCTTTTATTGTCATGCGTACATAGCTACAGTGTAGTTATGTCGATGACAATCTTAGGTCCCAGGCTCCTCCAACAGTGCAACACAATAAAACAGGTAAAATAGTGCAAGTAAATGCAATAAAATAGAATAGAAGTAGTGCCATAAGAGTCTATATACAAGTGATAAATAATTTGTAAATTGCAGCCAGATGAATGTTATGGATGTTCTTCCAAAGGTTCAGGTGTCTTATGGCCTGTGGGATGAAACTGTCCCTGAGTCTGGTGGTTTTAGACCGGATAGTAAAACAAATCTTGGGGTTAAAAGGAAATAAGTGAAGGAGAATTCATCAGGACTACGAAAAAGAGACCGCATTCACTGGGGGACGTAATACAATATTCTGTAGCTGGTCAACAAAAGCACATTTAGATAATTTGACCCATTCATGCTAGCTTTATGATTGTGGGTAACTCTGTAAAATATATAACTTCATAACCAGGGTTTGAATTGAAATTAAAAAAGCAAAGTGAAAGGGAACGGTTGCTCGCACTCACCCCTGTCTCCACTTGAATATATTTTATGCATAACCTGTAAGGCCAGATCATCTAGTCTGGTTCATATCACCATTACAACATGATGAATTAAATAAAAAGACTTAAGAAACCCCCACACAACTCAGTATTCACTGCGAAATATTGACTCTATATGATCAGTGTACAGTAATGAGTGTAACGTTTATAGTTCGCCTTTTTGTAAGTGTTGAAATAAGCAAATTAAGCCATAAGATAACTTTAAATGTCGCGGCAGCCTTTCCTCCTGCATTTCGTAGAGGATGTTCTAGTATACCCTTTGCTAAAGGAAACAATAAAGGACCTACAGTAGACAAATCTTGATCAACTTTAAAGGAACATTTGAACAGAGACTCAAAGACTTATTTTGTGGCCATTTCAAACTGCAGGTAGTACTTGAGTAAATGTACTTAGTTACTTCCCACCTCTGCTCAAACCCAAATCAGAAATCTGAGGTATGTGTTTACTTTACACTTAGTATTTCCAATACCTGCTACGTTCTGCTTCTACTTCACTACATTATGAAGCACTGAAGCTCCTTCTCTTCTAGAGCGTTCAAACAGCTTTTATCATGGCTGCCTCTCAGGTACTTCTGGGTCATTTTACCCAGTTAGATCAGGTAAAAAAATCATATTCGACTGCTACTAAAATGTCCGGTGTGTTCAGGTTGTGCTGAAGGTTACGCCAGAGACGCCACGGAGATCCAGAACATCCAGATCGCTGAAGGCGACGTGTGCCACGGCCTCCCCATCCCGATCTATATGGTGTTCCCCCCCTCTTCATCTGCCCCACGCTGGAGACCACCAACTTCAAAGTCGGTCAGTGAAGTCCAAGCTGCTTTAATAATAATAACAATAATAATAAATTACATTTTTATAGTGCTCAAAGAGGCTTAAAGATCCAGATCCAAACAGTGGAGGGAGTCATCAAATAGTGTAACTGTATGAGTTAAAAATACACCTTTTGATGACGTACTTGATGCTACTATAATTTTTGGATAGCATTCTTTACAAAAAAAAAGTCAAAGTATATCTGCAATGACTTTCTTATTATATTTTTATGACATACTGACATTTTTCCTTTGACTATTCATTCTAGTTTAATGTGATATCAAACTTACTTTTTCATAACTTTTTTTAATGACATACTAGTATGTTGTTACGAAATATTATAGTGTGTTTTTTTAACAACATAGTATAAAATGTGTTTTTATGACATACTATTGTATCGCTTTTTGGACATATTTTACCAAATACTGACATTTTTATAACTTTTTTTCAAGACATACTATTGCCATTACTTTAAAAAAACAAAACTATTTTCTGACATACTATGAGGTGCATTAATGACTTGTTTTGCTGAATAATTGTTCTGTCTTTTCAGAGTTTGAGGTGAACGTGGTGATGGTGCTTCACGATGATCACCTGATCACAGAGAACTTTCCCCTGAAGCTCTGCAGAGTCTGAAGTCTACACAGCTCCTCTAATGATGATCACTATCTGATTTCCTGTCATTAATATACATGAATGTGACCAAAAGTGTTAAATAAAGATTTTTCTCTAATGTTGTATTTCAGTTTAATAGATGTCTACATTTTCTGAAAGTAAATCATAGGAAGTTTTATTTTTTACATCATGATGATCCGTACTTTGACTATTAATAGTTATGACATAATTAGTTTAATATTATATCTTGCCCCTGCAAAATATGAACCGTTTGAACAGTGATGTAAAGTAATTAAGTACATTTACTCAAGAACAATTTTCAGGTACTTGTACTCTACTTGAGTATTTCCATTGTATGCTACTTTGTACTTCAACTCCACTACAATTCAGAGGTAAATCATGTACTTCTACTCCACTACATGTATTTAATCCCTTTAGTTACTTTACAGATCTGGATGAATGATGTGAAATATAATCAAGTGTTAAATCAGACTTTAGTTCCACCTGGAGTAAATTCACAAGCTACCCTGCAGTATACAAAGTCATTCAAACTAGCTGCACCTTTACCAGCTTTGAGAACACTTTCATGATCAATCATTATAAAACATATCATATATATTATTCTGAAATGGACCAATTTGCACAATGACTACTCTTACTGTTTGTACTTTAAATTTAAGATCTCAAAAGTATTTTTGTAATACTTTAATAAATCTAATGTTAATTACAGAGAGGGATGCTGCATGGTCTCATTTGAATTATACATGAGACCATCTCAATGGGATACACCTGGATAAATAAAGGTTTGACATGTAATTAAGCATATGAGGGTTTTATTACATATTAACGGACGTTTAATCATCAAATTCTTATATAAGAATTATATAAACATTATTTAAAGGAATACTTTTTCCCCCTGAATGTCGTTTTCCCCCTGCAGCGTTGGCCCCGCCTAGCAGCTTTCCCGCTCTCCGTCTTCTCTTAGGTCCGCAGTGAATATTTATATACTGCCGGTCAAACTGCTTCTACTCATTCGTTCTGAACGACCCGACTCATCAAGACTTGAGAATGAGTGGAAGAGGAAAAGGAGGAAAGGGACTCGGCAAAGGAGGCGCCAAGCGTCACCGTAAAGTTCTCCGCGATAACATCCAGGGAATCACCAAGCCCGCTATCCGCCGTCTGGCTCGCCGTGGCGGAGTGAAGCGAATCTCCGGTCTGATCTACGAGGAGACCCGTGGGGTGCTGAAGGTCTTCCTGGAGAATGTGATCCGTGATGCCGTCACCTACACCGAGCACGCCAAGAGAAAGACTGTGACCGCCATGGATGTGGTGTATGCCCTCAAGAGGCAGGGCCGCACTCTGTACGGTTTCGGAGGTTAAATACTCACCATCTGAACAACAACAACAACCCAAAGGTCCTTTTAAGGGCCACCCATATCCTCAAATTAGAGAGCTCAATTCCCTCATGATACCGCATTAGTGAGCACTAGAAGTTGGTGCAGGCAAGAGTTCATTTGTCTTTGTAAAACATGTTCAGGGTCAAAATGTCAATAAAACTACTTAAATAACATCCCTTGCAAATGAACATTTGGACATATACTGTATGGAAACACAGCGAGGACTGTGCTTTGTGGTCAAAACAATAACTGATATTTTTAAAAAAGTGATATAACAATGTGCATGATATATGTTTAAAAAAAGTGTAGGAATAATATCAGGATTACTGGAATCTACTGACATGTAGAGCTGATTTGACTAAATTGTTGCAATGAAGTACTCACAGTAAATACAGGTATATCTATATCTAATACAGGTTTGCAACTCGCATATATCAATATTCCTATTACTGAATAGACTATTCTGCACAGTTTCTATCATTCTGTTTCGATTAATTTCTATTGTGTTGCACTGTTGGAGCATGTGACCTAAGATGTTCATTCTCATAACTACACTATGCACGCATGACAAACGCCTTGAATCTTGAAATATCTCAATACATCGGAAAAGTGAGTCTCATATGGATTCATTTCAAGTCTTGATGATTACGGCTTACAGCTAATGAAACCCCAAAATTCAGTATCTCAGAAAATTTGAATATTGAAAAAACAATATTGTAGACTCAGTGTCAAACTATGATCAGCTAATTAACTCAAACCCCTCCAAAGGGTTTCCGAGCCTTCAAATGGTCTCTCAATCTGATTCAGTAGGATACACAATCATGGGGAAGGCTGCTGAACTGACAGTGGTCCAGAAGAGAGTCATTGACCCCCTCCACAAGGGGGGTAAGCCTCACAAGGTCATTGATAAATAAACTGGCTGTTCACAGAGTGCTGTATCCAAGCATATTATCAGAAAGTTGTGTGGTAGGAAAAGGAGCACAAGCAACAGAGTGGGCCGAAGAATTGAGAGGATTAAAAGCAAAAGCCATTAAAAAATGGGGAGGGGGGAGCTTCACGAGGAGTGGACGGTCGCTTGGGTCAGTGCCTCAAGAGCCACCACGCACAGACTTACCAGGACATGGGATACAAGTTTGCATTCCTCGTGTCAAGCCACTCCTGAACCAAAGACAACTTCAGAAGCATCTTACCTGGCCTAAGGAGAAAAGGAACTGGTCTCTTGTTCAGTGGTCCTTATTTCAGATGAAAGTCCATTTTGCGATGAACTTGGAAATAAAGGTCTCAGAGTCTGGAGGGAGAGTGGAGAGGCACCTAATCAAAGATGCTTGAAGTCCAGTGTGAAGTTTCCACAGTCAGGGATGATTTGGGGAGCCATGTCATCTGCTGGTGTTGGTCCACTGTGTTTTATTAAGTCAAAAGTCAACGCAGCCGTCAACCAGGACATTTTAGAGCACTTCATGCTTCCTTTTTCTGAAAAGCTGAATGCTGATTTTATTTTCCAGAAGGACTTGGCACCTGCCCACACTGCCAACATGACTAAGCCCTGGTTGAATGACCATGGAGATACTGGCTTCATTGGCCAGCAAACTCGCCTGACCTAAACGCCATAGGGTATGGGGTATTGTCACGAGGAAGATAAGAGACACAAGACCCAATGACGCTGACAAGCTGAAGGACGCTATTGAAACAACCGTGGCTTCCATCACACCTCAGCAGAGCCGAAGGCTGATCGTCTCCATGCCACGCAGTAATTTGTGCAAAAGGAGGCCCAACCAAGTACTGAGAGCAGAAACATGAACATACTTTTTTACAAGGCCGACATTTCGGTATTATTTTCGGTAATTTTCTGAGAAACTGAATGTTGGTTTTTCATTAGCTGTAAGCCGTTATCATCTTGTTAACATGTACCTGTAGATACATGTTCCAGTTGATGGTGAACAAAACACATAAGAACAATATGATTTATGCAGCTGAGATAGTTATTGTTCCACTTAAGAGTTCTTAAAGAAGTTGGTTATTTGATGCTGTTGCATTTCCTCATATAGAACTATATTTTGTGGATTTAATGTTATAATCATAAGAAACATCATGTTGAAGAGCTAAACAAAATTAAGTACATTGTTCTAAATTAACATTTAAAAAACATAATGTAAAAATGTAATTAAAATAGGGAAATTAAAAAAATCATATTATGTATGCACACATAAGGGAAACAATGTCAAGTTTACATGTACAGATCAGTGCCTCTTAAAAGCCACTCTTGTCCTTTTTATATTTTAATTAGACCATTAAATCAGCATCAAGTTTTCTGATGAGTGTCAGTGAAACAGTATAACTAACCTGTATTTGCCAGGCCTCACCTGGAGACATGTTCACAGCGAGCAACTTTAATGGGAAGCCTGGTTAAACCGCACCCTATGCCCGGATCATCAGTGTGTTTGCTCCTACCAGAAAACTTCACTTTATTATAATATCATAAACAACACAGCTGTTTTTTACAGGGAGTCCCTGGACACACATGTGGGTCACTTGGAAACAGCTTTTATCAAAGATTTGGTCATTTGAAATGTTTTCAGTAGAAGAATTAGAGGGATAAGCAGCTGAACAGTGCTGGCCACAGCGGGGGAAATGTGACGATTGGAAGCTCCACAAACAAAATTCAGTGAGCATCAGAGCTATACATCATTTCAAAATGAAGCAAATCAAGTCCGCTATCAGTTCCATTAACAGTCAGCCTTCAGCACTTTTTCCACAATGAGTTTGGAGGCTTTTATCAGTGAAGAGAAACACAAGTGGCAAAGTTTTCAGACTGCGGAGTGGCGCCATGGGCTTAGTTGAGTCTCCACGGTTCTCATGGTGTGTTTAAGTGCAGCCCCTGCTCTGCTCTCTCCAACAGTTCAGTCAGACTCGTGTTAGTGTGAGCAGGAACAGAAAACTCGAGCAGAAAATGGCAGAAGTCCCTCCAGCCGCAGCACCGGCCAAAGCCGCAGCACCGACCAAAGCCGCCAAGAAGAAGGTTTCCAAGCCGAAGGCAGCTGGCCCCAAAGTCAGCGATCTCATCGTTAAAGCTGTGGCCGCATCCAAGGAGCGAAGCGGCGTGTCTCTGTCCGCCGTCAAGAAGGCTCTGGCTGCCGGAGGCTACGATGTGGAGAAGAACAATTCCCGCGTTAAGACCACCATCAAGAGTCTGGTCGTTAATGGGACTCTGGTCCAGATCAAGGGCATCGGAGCTTCCGGATCATTCAAGATGAGCAAGAAGGTTGCCGAGCCTAAGGACAAGAAGCCCGCAGCCAAGAAAGTCGCTCCTAAAGCCAAGAAGCCCGCAGCCAAGAAACCTGCAGCGGCCAAAAAGCCCGCGGCAGGAAAGAAGTCTCCCAAGAAGGCGAAGAAACCCGCAGCAGCCATGAAAGCAGCCCCCAAGAGCCCCAAGAAGGCCACCAAGAGCCCGAAGAAGGTCGCTAAAAGCCCGAAGAAGGTCGTTAAAAAGGCTGCAAAGAGCCCCGCAAAGGTGGTGAAAAAGGCCCCTGCCGTCAAGAAATCCCCCGCAAAGGTCGCCAAACCCAAAGCGAAGAAGGCAGCACCCAAGAAGAAGTGAGCTGTCATCAGACTGATCTGACTAAGATCCACAAAAGGCTCTTTTAAGAGCCACCCATTTTGTCATTAATGAGCATATTTCTTGTGTCAATAACTGCAGTCAGTATAAGATGAGAGACGAGATGCTAAACGTGTCTTATTATGAACACGTTTGCTTGTATGAAAATGTTTGTTCTCAGACTCAGACATCGAGTGTTGCAGCGTATGTGCAATTTGATAATAATGAATAACCTTAATATTCAAATAATGTCATGGTTATTATACTTAAGGCGCAATCCTATTAACAGTGACAGTATTGTTGAATAAGTACAAGTCCAGAAGTGTAGTTAGCGCTATAACCAGCCCACAGCACACACAGCACATTACACACTACAGTCTCATTCACACATTCATACACAGATTAATGCTATTATCTCCTAACTGTTGAAAACTTGAATATTATTATACCAGTGTCCAATCTTCAATTATTTAATTTAAATGTCGCATGGATTGCTTTGTTCTGAAAAGTAATTTATTTTATATGCAGACAATTTTTATAATAATTAAACATATATAAATACATTAACAGCTGTCAGTCTGCAAAAGCAGCCCCTGCATATAATCTCTCATCCTTTACCCTTCTCCGACAATTCTAAATAATCCATCCTCTTCCAATACCGTTGTACAGTATTGGCCTTTCCTTCAATGTTTTCCACCTCAATTCCTTTTATCCTTTAACATGTGTGTTTGAAAGTTAAACAGAAATGTGCACCGCATATATTGGAAATGTCCTCTTTTCAGTTAAATATAGAACTCAGATGTGTTTGTATATCGAACAGTGCTGACTGTGTAATTGACAACAGATGGAAGAATATCATCAACAGTTTTAGGTTTATTTATAAGTACATATTAAGTTGTATGGTAACGGAAACCTCAAGACATCTGATGTGAGCAGATTTCTTCTTAAAATAATCAAGATCCTCTCCACAGTGAAACACTTGATGTAACAACTTGACCCACTTGTACTTTTTGGAGCAAAGAAAAAGACAAATTAATGATCTATGTTTCTGTACCAAAATTAAGTTTTAGAAAATATGTTGAAAAATCCTAACTCTTATAAGGCTATACCAGAAACTCACAATGCCGAATTTGAATTAATATACGAAACATTTTGATGTATTGCCATCTGACTGAGTGATGTAGGCACGAGTTTTACATGACCCTTTTAAATGATACTACATGAAGTTGTCAGTATAAAAACAACTCAACATTTGGTTTCACACAAAACAGCTATCAGGTTTCCGGTTCAGGTTCTTTATTTGTACCCGTAGGTAGATTTTGTTTGCAGAGAAAAGACAAGGGGATCCATCCTGACACACTCTAAACACAAACACAAACAACAGACACATCTCTAATAAAAGGACTAGTAAAAAAAGTACAAGTACACCCTGCTCCCGTCAAATCTCAAAATATTTCAAAAACATTTAAGAAGGAAAACACTAGTACAAACATGGACATTCAAATTCATAATTCAATCAAAAATAGGCATCTGATGTGACACTCCTGTGATGTCTTTAATTTGTTGCCAATAGCTGCTGGGAATAAAATCTGTTTTTTTACCGCTTCGTACTCTTTGGGACAACTAACCCCCGGCCCCGAAGGAAGAAGCTTAAATTCTGAGGTGCATGGGGTGGGAGTCATCGTCTAATATGGAGCTGGATAACCGCTGTAACTGCCTGAGGTACAGCCAGGGTCTCCAGGTGTAGCTGTGGCTCACCAATCAGTCTGCTGGACCCCTTTACGATCTGACTCAGAGAGTTTCTGCTCTTTTAAAGTCAGGTTACCAAACCATGACAATAATGAAAAAGACAAGAATTGACTCGATAAAAGCACAATGTTAAAATAGGACAGTTTTCCTAAGACAGTACAAACGCTGGTGCCCCCTTTGCAGTTTCTATTTTCCACAATTACTCACATCCATGCTAAAGTGGGCAAGAATGAGTCCTTAAACCCTGAACAAAAGCTGGACTGTTAGGATGAGTACATTCGCTTAAAATAAATCAGTGGTTGACACACTTTTAAAGTATTTAATTTAATATTTCATACTTGCCCACTTGTAAATGTCTAAAGCTCAAATGTTCTTTAATAAGCATACAGTAACAACATATTGTTGAGTGACCGATTTCAGATTCCCACCTCACTTTACTGAAGTCTGCTTGGGGAGAGCAGCATTGTAGCCTGGACGAGCAGACAAACAGCTACTGGAGAAATGAGTTATCTGCCGTTGGTAAGAAAGATGCCCTACATATCCAAATATATTCTGCTTCATGTAGATTTCGCTTGTATCAGGTATCCAATTAACTGGTATTTAAAAACACAAGGAAAACCCATTCAACCTTATAACTTCTTAGTCACTTGAAAGCTTTAGTTTCTGCACTTTTTTCTCAGTTAATTCAATATGATTTCTGAATGTTATTGGTGTGTTTTAAGGTAACACTTTTAGTGTGTAAATTAATTTATAAACTTTTTTGTTTGTTAAACTTTTTTCTAGGGGAGATTTGCCTTTCAGAACAATGTAGCATAGTCAGAGTTATGGTTAACTCTGACTGAGAGTTATGGTTAACTCGACTATGCTACATTGTGATGTATTTTTGACAGAATACCTATTTTTAACCTTTCTACTCATAAGTACAAATAAACAGTGAGGCTTTTAAACAGTTTTTTTTTTTAATATCCCCTCTAAAGGCTCATGAAACAAATACTAGTTTATTATTTACAGAGAGTACAAAAACAATCTGCTATCTTTTTTTAGTCTCACTTTAAACTAAACAAAGGTATTCAATCAGAGGCCTTTAGGGCAGGGCTGCTTTCTTTCTTCACTCGGATTTTTGGCGGTTGCAGCTTCTGTTGAGAAGAGGTTTCGTTTTTCCAAATGACTTTTGTCGAATAGTTGATAAGCTACAGCGCACGTGTCATCTTCCCTGGGCCAATCAGCGCTGACCTGACTCCGGCAGTTCCTTTATAAAGCCGCTGTTCTCGGCGAGGGTTATACTGTCTTGAACTGTGAACACAGAGGAACTACAATGGCAAGAACCAAGCAGACCGCCCGTAAGTCCACCGGAGGCAAAGCCCCCAGGAAAGCAGCTGGCCACCAAGGCAGCTCGTAAGAGCGCCCCGGCCACCGGCGGAGGTGAAGAAGCCTCTCACCGTTACAGGCCCGGTACCGTGGCTCTGAGAGAGATCCGTCGCTACCAGAAATCCACGGAGCTGCTGATCCGCAAGCTGCCCTTCCAGGCGCCTGGTGAGAGAAATCGCTCAGGACTTCAAGACCGACCTGCGCTTCCAGAGCTCCGCTGTCATGGCTCTGCAGGAGTCCAGCGAGGCTTACCTGGTCGGCCTTTTCGAGGACACCAACCTGTGCGCCATCCACGCCAAGAGGGGTCACCATCATGCCCAAAGACATCCAGCTGGCCCCGCCGCATCCGCGGAGAGAGAGCTTAGACTGACCCAAAGCCAGCTCTAGAAACCCAAAGGCTCTTTTAAGAGCCACCTCACTCTTCACTAACGTGCTCATTCCTCTATATTTTGATATTGGCTGTACAATAAACACAACTATGAATTATTAGTTTAGTAATAACAAAGTTACATGGTTGGGGATAATGACTCATTTAGACATTGTTTAGTTCGATAGTCATGCACAATTGTTCATTTAGTATGGGACTTGTTTCCTTAACATCTCATTAACACTTTGAATCGTGTCCGTTAATATTCAGCATTAAATCAACTTAAGCTCTATAATTAAGTTTGCAATCATAAACACTAATACAATGTTCCCCTTGTCCACTATTGGTCAGTCACTGTGTAACTTGTCACAGGAATCCGGGGCGTGTACATTGTGGACCTACCAGGAATGTAGGTGTCGATCGCATCGTTTGTCGTTTACATTCATCTTTTGCTATATCTGCCTTCCTAAGATCACTTTGATGCACATTCACTACTCGTATGTGATGTTGTGGGTGAGAGGTCGATATCGTGACGCTTACAGGGAAGTATCGGAATTACAAAGTAGGTGACTGTGTGGATGCCTGGTTCAAAACATTGCAAACTTGAATAAATCATTTAAATTATATATTTGTGTCCGACTTTCATTTGTACATCGTTCTTAATGTGATGTATAGTAGCTTTGATAGCTGTCTACACCTTCAAACATCCTCAAAGTAAAACACAAGTTGTTTATTCATAGCCCGAAAGCAGCATCGAGGTGACTGGATCTTCTGTGACAAGTTGTGATCAGCTCCGATTAAATTGTGATATCAATTCTGTGGCTATTCTCCACAAGTAAGTCCAGCGGGGCACAAGTTCAATACATTACGGTAGTTCTATTATGCCTTTAAGTGATACGTTTAACCCATAAGAATCCGGACCCATTTCTACTTTTGGGAAAATAAAGGGGAACGTCATTTAGACTAAATAGACCACTAGAACACATTTCTGACAAGAAATCACAGTGTCACATATCTGAAATGTGACATATATGTCACATTGAGCTTTAATGGTAAATTAACTCTTATTTATAACTAAATTAATGAGGAAGATTTTTTGGTTTACATTTGTTTGAACATACTTTGAATTGAATAATAACGAATATATTAACTAAATTAACCGAGCAGATCATAATAATATTTCTAATTGTGCATATGTCACTCCGGGTTTACTGTGAATGTTTAGGGTTAAGGTCCCGATGTGACATCAGTGTCACAGCGATATTTGTCTCATTTGTTTCATAACATTCATAACATTGTCTCATTCCTCTGCATGTTTTTAAAGCTAGGCTAAATGAAATGCTCGTTGATACTATGGGTACTTGTAAATGTCTATAACTATGTAAATGTATCCTGTAAATATAATGTATGATGTCCTTTATTGTTTTATGTTTCATGTGGAACCTATATGCTGCAGGTCTCCCTTGAAAAAGAGATCTATGATCTGGGACCATCTGGTTAAATAAAGGTTTGAAATTAAAAACAATTTGATCAAGAAATGTTCCCACAACAGGTTAAATGTAATCAGAATCAGAATACCTTTATTCGTCCCAGAGGGGAAATTTACATTTGTTACAGCAGAAAAGAGCCAAAGACAGCTTAATGTTTAACAAAGGACATGCCATGTAAGCATTTTTATTATTGTGAAGGTGTGGACAGCTATCAAAGCTACTATACATCACATTAAGAACGATGTACAAATGAAAGTCGGACACACATATATAATTTAAATGATTTATTCAAGTTTGCAATGTTTTGAACAGGCATCCACAGTCACCTACTTTGTAATGTTCGATACCTCCCTGTAAGCGTCACGATATCGACCTCTCACCCACAACCTCACATACGAGTAGTGAATGTGCATCAAAGTGATCTTAGGAAGGCAGACAGCAAAAGATGAATGTAAACGACAAACGAGGCGATCGACATGTTTATTTCCTGGTAAGTCCACAATGGGTCCTCAATGTACACGCCCCGGATTCCTGTGACGAGAATAATGGGATTCCGCCAGTTGTCAATCATGCAACACCGGTAGCTAGGAAAGATGTTTGCAGTTTGCAATCGTAAACACTAATACAATGTTCCCCTTGTCCACTACTGGCCAGTCACTGCGGTAACTAGGAAGATGCACGACTCTACAAGAGACTAAAAGATAGGCAGGAAGCACTCTTTAAGGAGGTTTGTGTGGCTCTTAAAAGAGCCGTTGGTTTGTTCTTAATGAGTAGAGTAGTTTACTTCTTGGCGGGCCTTCTCGGGTCTTCTTGGGCAGAAAGCACAGCCTGGATGTTGGGCAGCACACCGCCCTGAGCGATGGTCACTCCTCCCAGCAGCTTGTTGAGCTCCTCGTCGTTGCGGACAGCCAGCTGCAGGTGACGGGGGATGATACGGGTCTTCTTGTTGTCGCGGGCAGCGTTTCCAGCCAGCTCCAGGATCTCAGCGGTCAGGTACTCCAGCACAGCCGCCAGATAGACAGGGGCTCCGGCTCCGACGCGATGAGCATAGTTACCCTTCCTCAGATGTCTGTGGACACGGCCGACAGGGAACTGGAGCCCGGCACGGGAAGAGCGGGTCTTGGCCTTTGCTCTGGCCTTTCCGCCGGTTTTGCCTCGACCTGACATTCTGGATTGGTTTTCTTGATTACGTTGCAGAAGAAATATGTCACTGTTTGCCAAGACCGACAATATATATATACCAAGCTGCTTGTTGATTGGCCGTCTTGAGCGTATCTCTCATCGTCCAATCGGTAGAAAGCTTAGGGTGCGTATCTCTCATCGTCCAATGGGTGGAAAGCTTAGGGTACGTTTCCTTATATGTCACAGAGCCTCCTCTTTATTCAAAATAAAAAGTATGTAATGTCTTGTTGCTTTGTTTGTCTGCCCGTGGACTTTGTTGTGTGTAGAATATATGATATTCAATAAAGAAAAAATAACAACATCAAAAGCAAAAGCAGCAATATGGAGAAAATACTTTATTTATCCCCAAGGAAATCGGGTGCCAGAGTTGCAAAATATTAAATATAATAATCATAGTAATAATAAAACTAGTAAAAAAAGCAGAAAAGCTAATTGAACAAGAAACAAATAATGACCGTAAGAAATGTTTGTCCCAGGGTTGTAGTTAAGGCACCCCTGCATTAAGATAATGTGAAATTGTGACCACCAGAGAATGCTGTTGTCGTGGAAGATAGTATACAACAAGTTTGTACAATAAACCATAATAGTAGGAGTCTTTCTTCTGCTGTCAGGTTTGGGTGAGATGTAAACATGTTTTTGTTTATATGGAACTGGGAACCAAATATATATATGTGTGTATATGTCCGCATCTGTAGCCTGTTATTGTCTCATTATACCGCACTGTGAATCAATTAAAAGTAAATATATAAGTCGTCATGAACATCAGACATTGGCTGCGTTTCACTTCTCTTATTTTTCATTTCCTCGCTCCTCGGTCTCGGTCTCACCGGAAGTTGATTTGTCTGCGCCATCTTGAGTAGCGTCCCAATGGCCTTATTTTTGCCGGAGGACCGAGTGTCACTACCCGATCCGTTCACCTGCCCGATCGGTACTGCGCATGTGCGAGATGGTCCGCCATATTGGACAACTACATACGGCAACTCTAATAGGACACTTGACACAGTGACTTTTGGCAAAGCAGAAAAAGAAACCGAGAGAGATTATTGTTATTACAACGTGACTTCACTATTATTTAACAACTCTTTTTTTTTGTCAGAGTAATTGAGACATGGATTTAACTTCTGTTAGACAGCTATCATACTGAATAAATATTTACTGTGAATGTATGCAAAAATGTATGGCATATAGCTGTCTAACAGAAGTTAAATCCATTTCTCACTTATTCTGACAATGTACTTAACCCCAAATAAAAGAACCCAATAAAGAGTTGTTAAATAATAGTGAAGTCACGTTGTAATAACAATAACTCATCTCTATCAGTTCTTTTTCTGCTTTGCCAAAAGCCACTGTGTCAAATGTCCTATTAGAGTTGCCGTATGTAGTTGTCCAATATGGCGGACCATCTCGCACATGCGCAGTACCGATCGGGCAGGTGAACGGATCGGGTAGTGACACCGAGGACTGAGGAGCGAGGAGCGATAATGGAGGAGCTATAATCGAGGAACTACCAGACCATCCTTCGATGAAATCCTCAGAGACTCGCCCCGCCCCCTTATTGTGTATCGCTCACTGATTGGACGATGCAGCGCATGCAATGATCTGATGCTTCTTGACATGAGAGCAGTTTCCCAGCGGAGTGAAGAAAACACATGAAACTCACGGGACTCACTCCTCAGTTCATACCGTGTTCTGTTTCAATGAATGCATCATTCAGTTACAAATATGTGATATATCTGAACAACAAAGTGCTCAAAAAATCATTTTATTCATTTATTGGAAACATTTTCATGATCGCTTTTTTCGTTTTACATTTCATTTATTGTCATTTCCATTCAGTCAGTCATTAAGTGCTATTTAACATGTTAATGTGCTACATATCCACACAAACAGACAAAGTGTGCAATCCAATGAATGTTAATCTAACTGGGTTTTGATAGATAACATATCTCTCTTTCTTCTCTCAATTATTTTATTTCTATTGTGCACTCTAATCAATATTAATCTAACTATTGTTCGTTTATACATTTTAAGAATGGCGTTTATCTTTTTTGAGAATGAGTTCTTATTTAATGTATTTGGGTCTACAACAGATGATACAAATGTTTGTGTCAGTAAATGTGTACTTAAGGGGCGTATTTGTATATTTGTAACTTATTTGTTGCGTCAGGGGCAGTATAAATATTAATAAGTCGATATTTTTCATTTTTATAAAAACAATCCACCATAAGCAGCCTTCCTGGAATTATGTCCCTTCTTCTAATAATAGTAATGTCCCTTTCCTTGAAGAAAATGCCAACTCCATCAGCTCTGCTATCTCCGATGGAGATAAGACATTCTCCTTTGTGCCACATTTTACATACATCGTCAACATCCCCGGTGGTATTCAGTCTAAGTTCCTGCGTAAAGAGGAAATCATAGTTAGTGTCCAATAAATATTTCATTTTCCTCTCTCGAAAGTTCTTAGACTGAATACCACGTACATTCCAAGTAGCGACGTTTATGAAGCTCATGTTGGTTTTATATTGTCTCTAAATTAGCCCGTTTTCTATTTCGTTCAAGTTTCTGCTTGCAGGTCTCTTTTTTTTAGAGACCTCAAACGGGGCCTCCCTCTGAGCCTCACTCGGGGGGTCTGGATAATCCGGAGTCGGAGAAAAAGACCCCGAGTGACTCTCAGGGGGCGAGTAGAGGGGCATGCTGACTCGCTGACCAGCTGTAAGGCTGTCAGGGCTAGAGTCAGATCCTGGGCTTTCGCTCACACTCTCATAGTATTTATCATCTTCAATCTCACTGTCAGAGCTGCACTCACTCTCCACATCACTGTCAATGGTCAGTCTGCCCTCACCTGACAGGGGTGGAGAGTCGTCTTCAGGAGATGAAGGCTGTTGATCATCAGGGAGAGGGACATCCTTGCTGGCAGGACGACGATCAGGCTGCTGCTGGGCTGAAGGACGAGGACCAGGACCAGGCTGCTGCTGGGCTGAAGGACCGGGACCGGGACCGGGCTGCTGGGCTGAAGGACGAGGACCAGGACCAGGCTGCTGCTGGGCTGAAGGACCGGGACCGGGACCGGGCTGCTGGGCTGAAGGACGAGGACCAGGACTAGGCTGCTGCTGGGCTGAAGGACCAGGACCGGGACCGGGCTGCTGGGCTGAAGTACGAGGACCAGGACCAGGCTGCTGCTGGGCTGAAGGACCAGGACCGGGACCGGGCTGCTGGGCTGAAGGACGAGGACCAGGCTGCTGCTGGGCTGCAGGTCGAGGGCCGGGACCGGGCTGATGGGCTGAAGGACCGGGACCGGGCTGCTGCTGGGCTGCAGGTCGAGGACCGGGTCCGGGCTGCTGGGCTGAAGGACCAGGACCGGGCTGCTGCTGGGCTGCAGGGCGGGGCTGCTGCTGGGTGACTGAAGGAGGACCAGGCTGATGCTGGGTAACTGAAGGAGGGCCAGGCTGCTTTTGGGCTGTAGGACGAGGCTGCTGCTGGGTTTTTGCCTTGTTTACATAAGAAGATGAGCAGTTGAAGAAGTTGTGTCCAATCTTTCCACACAGGTTGCAGAGACTGTCTGAATTGCAATCTTTAGCCTTGTGGCCCAGTTCATTGCATCTCCAACATTTCACTGTGGTGCATTTTCTGACCTGATGGTCAGCTGAGTTGCAGATGAAACAGGTGACGGATTGCCCTGGATAAATTATTCTGCCATTATAGGGGCCGAGAGATATCGAATTTGGGAGATTTTGGATCTCACCATCACTGTTTCGATTCATCTTAATTTTGTATTTTCTCACTCCATACCATATCCCAAATGTATCTACTGGTTTGTATTTGCTGATTATATTTCCATATCTCTTCAAATAGGTCTCAACATCATGGTCTGGAATACGGCCAGTCCAGAATTTAACAATGATGTTTGAGATGTCCATTTGAATGGAAGATTCGAAAGTCCAGTCTTTCCACTTGGGATCTGAGGATTTAGTTGTGAGAACGTCAAGGAAACGTCTCAGTGGAGTTTCTAGCAAAAAGCAGAGTTCAAACTCCTTTCTGTTTGGCAGTGCTATGAAGGAATATACATCATTTGTATTGATCCAGCAGGTATCAAATAACAGTGATTCTCCAACATATTCACGACTAGGGGGTTCTCCTGAGCCTGTGAAGTTCAGGCGAACCCAAAACTGTCCAAATTTTGAAGCAAAAGATGGCACGCTTCCAGGGAGAGACATTTTTGTTGTTGTTGTTGTATATATATATATATATATATATATATATTAGGGCTGTCAAGTTAACGCGTTAATAACGCGTTAACGCAAAAAAAAAATTAACGCCACTAATTATTTTAACGCGATTAACGCATGTGTATTTTTTGTCCTCGGCCGCCGTAGTTTCAGAGCGCATTGAGTGTAAAATACCATCGACAAGCTGATGCTGACAGCCCCGCTCCTGCCACCCGCTTGTGGCAGACCACACTACCACGCTCACTGGCAGGCCCGGACTGGCCATCGGGAGGACCGGGAAGGAGTGTGTATGTGTGGCGCGACTCGCGCGAGCGAGGCACACCTTACGTGTTGTTGTTGTTAGCATCTGGTGCTAGCTAGCTGCGCTGACGGATATAAGGAGCTGTTTCAATGACATTTCGCCGACAACTGCGCCGAGCACTTGACTTTATGCAGGTAGCCAGACAGTGGGACATTGTACAAAAAGTCAGCACACTCAGCACGGATAGTGTGCGCAACATGATTGCAGCGTCCAGGCAGCTCCCATTCGAGCATATATGCCTTGAGCTGCACATAGCTCCAACGATCCATCAGTGTCTCCACACACACACACTCACACTCTATCACACTCTATCACACACACACACACACACACACACACACACACACACACACACACACACACACACACACACACACACACACACCAACACACACACACACACACACAGTATTATTGTATGAGAGAGGTTCCAGGTTGAATTGAGGTGAATATTTGTAATGTTCAGAGGTTGTTGTGTTTAATATTCATGAGAATATTTGTCATTGTTCAAATGATAATAAACAAACATATAAAGCATATTTGTCCACTCATATGTTGATAAGAGTATTAAAAACTTGAAAGATATCCCTCTATGGTACATTTAGAACAGATACAAAATGTGCGATTAATTTGCGATTAATCGCGATTAACTATGGACAATCATGCGATTAATCGCGATTAAATATTTTAATCGACTGACAGCCCTAATATATATATATATATATATATATATTTTTTTTTTTGTATTTTTTCACCCTTTTTCACCTCCTTCCTTTCCTCTTGGAGTTATTTTGAGTCTGTTGGAAAGGGTCGTTCAGAACGAAACTTCAAAACGGTCAACTATAGTTACGGGCATTTTCCAGCACCTGCACCTTTTCTTTTTTTTTATAAAACTTTATTTTAAATTATTTGGCAGTACATGATATACACAAGTTACATTAATAATACATATAAATCGCAATGCATACATATATAAATAACATAAACAGAGAGAACGTCCATATTCCAGAGAGGCTTAGTTCGGTCACAGCTTCAAAATGCCCCATGGCAGAGTCTGGGATTTGTCCAGGGTTTTTCTTCTCCTTAGTTCAGAGATTATTTGTTTCACGATGGTGCCACTGTTTATTATCGTCTGATTTAGTATCATCTTGCACCTTGTCTTCCAGATTTTCATACATGTTATACAAATTACTAACTGAAAAAGTTCCCTGTGTTTTATGACCATACCCTCATCCAGAATACAATACATGATTGAGGCATATTCTACGTCGAACTCCAAACCGATGCCCCGTAGGAGCGACCACACCTCCTCGGCTCTGTGGCAGTCCATGAGGAGGTGCTGTAAGGTCTCATCTTCCTCACAGTTTATCATGGGGCATGTTTTAGTTTTCACATAGCAGCTCCATGAAACCACAGCTCTGACGGCAAGTCTGTTAACCGATATCAGCCACCTCACGTCTCTCATGCTCTCTGATATCTGTTTACATTTCACTAATTTCAGGACTTCTTTACCTTCGTCAGGGTTTAGGTTTTTGTATGTTATAAAACCTCCATATTTGAAATCATTTACCATTTTAAAAATCACTCTATTCTGTAGTCCGATCCAATCAATCCCTAAATGTTGAACTTCAGTTGTGAAATCACCATAAACTAATTTATAATATGGACTATTTCTAGCTCTGCCTCTTCTTTTGTTCCATCCCTTTTTTCCATCCTCGACCCAAGGTGCTTTCCTATTTATAGCAGCCGAGATGTTTTTTACAAAGGTAATTTTTAGTTTAATGTCCAGGTCTATGGCTCCCAGGCCTCCATATTCCCTACTTTTAAATAACAAATTACGTTTAGTAACCTCCCTTGTTGTACCCCACACCAAATTGACACACTGTTTGTTTAGTTGCATAATTATTTGGGCTGATGGGGAAAGATGTTTGCTAGAAAAAGGATCTTGCTAAGTATGAATGATTTTATTATGTTTATTCTTGATTTATAATTTGTATTTTTATTCTCCCATTGTTTAACTTGTTCTTTGACTTCTCTTAGTTTGTTCTCCCAATTGAGTTCAGCACAGTTGTCGCTACAAATAGTTATTCCAAGTATTTTAATTTCTTTTTTCACTTGAATGTTGATGTCGCGTTTGGTATCGTCGGCGCCGATCCAAACACCTTCAGTTTTGTTGTGGTTTAATTTAGCTCCTGATGCCAATTCATATAGGTTTAGGTGATTTGTTAGAACATCCATTTCTTGTTGGTTTTTTATAATAACAGTGACATCGTCTGCATAGGCGATGGCAGTTATTTTGGGCGCATGGCCAACTGGTGTTCCTGATATTAAACTGTCATTGTTTATTATTTTAATTAATGGATTTATGGCTAGCACGTATAGAGCTGCGCTTAGAGGGCACCCCTGCTTAACCCCTCTTTCAACATTAAATGCATTTGTCAACACACCGTTTACATTTACACAGACACAAGACTTAAAATACAGACACTTAATCATGTTTATGAAGGCTTCAGGAAATCCGTAGGACTTCATCACCGACCATAAATAATCTCTGGATAAATAGTCGAAGGCTTTTTTTTGATCAAGTCCAATAATAAAGAAACCTTTTTCTTTTTTTGGTTTATTTATGATTTCTCTTAAAATTGATAAGTTGTCCCACATAAGGCGACCTTTTATAGCACATGTTTGCTCTTTATCTATTATTTTATCTAATATATCTGTTAATCTATTCATTATTATTTTTGCTAGTATCTTATAATCAGTATTCATAATAGTTAAATGTCTGTAATTATCTATATCAGTTTCATCATTTTTTTTATATAGTAGAGACAAGACACCTTCATAAAATGAGTCACCCATACAACCACTGCTGAGACCTTCATTAAACATAGAGGTCAGTAAGTTTAAAACATCATCAGATAATAATTGATAAAACTCAGTGGGCAGACCATCAGGACCGGGGCTCTTACCGACATTCAGCTCTTTCACCGCCTGGATCACCTCGTCTTTTTTAATTTCACCGAGAAGGAAATCAAATTCTTGGATGTTGTACGGAGGGATAGTTCCCAACAGAATTTCAACACAGTCCGTTTCAATGTCTATTTTTTTATATGCTTCAGAACATAAATCTCTTATCACTTCCCGTTTCTGTTTTTCATTATACACAATACAACCTTCTTGATTTTTTATACATTTGATGAATTTACTTTGGATTTTCTTTTGGTTGGTTTTAATGGCTTGAGCCACGTTGCCTCTTTGATCTATTTCAGATGTATGCATATTATATGATTCCTGGTTTAATTGATCAATTTCAGTTTTTAATTTAGATATATTTTCTTTTACCGTTTTAGTTTTAACTTTCATCTGCTTTAAATGAATGTATTGTTTGATTAATGATTCATATTTAATATTTTTTGCTTTATTGAGTTCCCTACATTTAAATTTGAAAAAACATTTTAACCTACTTTTTAATGTTTCCCATAATTTGATGTCAGAGTTTGTTAAGCATCTCAATTGTATAATTTTTTGTATTTCCAGTTTTAATTCTGTTGAAACACAAGTATTTTTTAGGCACTGTGTGTTCAGTTTCCAGAAGCCTCTAATGGAAGGGGCTCCGGAGGACAACGACGTTTTGGGCCAAAAGATGATCAGAAAAGTCACTAAAAATGGTTCTGTAGTTGGTTACAGAGAAGTGATTCGATACATAAATCCTGTCTATACGGGTTTTAGTTGTTTTGTCATATCTCGTGAAATCCATTCCAAAGGGATTCAGTGAGCGACAGACATCGATTAGGCCTGCATCGCTGCAGATTTCTTTCAGCAGTTTTCCTTCCGCCCTCAGTTTAAAGACAACTGTACTACACCTATCTATATCTTCCGTTATTGTATTAAAATCTCCACATAATATAATTTTATAACCAACTGTTAAAACTTCTCTAAGTTTTCTAAATATGTGTAACTTATTTGTTGCGTCAGGGGCAGTATAAATATTAATAAGACGATATTTTTCATTTTTATAAAAACAATCCACCAAAAGCAGCCTTCCTGGAATTATGTCCCTTCTTCTAATAATAGTTATGTATTTTTCCTTGAAGAAGATGCCAACTCCATCAGCTCTGCTATCTCCGATGGAGATAATACACTCTCCTTTGTGCCACATTTTACACACATCGTCAACATCTCCGGTGGTACTCAGTCTAAGTTCCTGCGCAAAGAGGAAGTCATAATCAGTGTCCAATAAATATTTCATTTTCTTCTCTCGAAAGTTCTTAGACTGAATACCACGTACATTCCAAGTAGCGACGTTTATGAAGCTCATGTTGGATTTATATTGTCTCTAAATTAGCCCGTTTGTCTATTTCGTTCAAGTTTCTACTTGCAGGTCTCTTTTTTTAGAGACCTCAAACGGGGCTTCCCTCTGAGCCTCACTCGGGGGGTCTAGATAATCCGGAGTAGGTGAAAAAGACCCAGAGTGACTCTCAGGGGGAGAATAGAGGGGCATGTTGACTCGCTGACCAGCTGTAAGGCTGTCAGAGCTAGAGTCAGAACCTGGGCTTTCGCTCACACTCTCATAGTATTTATCATCTCCAATCTCACTGTCAGAGCTGTACTCACTCTCTACATCACTGTCAATGGTTAGTTTGCCTTCACCTGACAGGGGTGTAGAGTCGTCTTCAGGAGATGAAGGGAGAGGGACATCCTTGCTGGCAGGACGACGATCAGGCTGCTGCTGGGCTGAAGGACGAGGACCAGGACCAGGCTGCTGCTGGGCTGAAGGACCGGGACCGGGAGCGGGCTGCTGGGCTGAAGGACGAGGACCAGGACCAGGCTGCTGCTGGGCTGAAGGACCGGGACTGGGACCGGGCTGCTGGGCTGAAGTACGAGGCTGGGCTGCCGGTCGAGGGCCGGGACCGGGCCTGCTGGGCTGAAGGACCGGGAACGGGCTCGGGCTGGTGCTGGGCTGCAGGATGAGGACCGGGACCGGGCCTGCTGGGCTGAAGGACCGGGACCGGGCTGCTGCTGGGCTGCAGGTCGAGGGCCGGGACCGGGCTGCTGGGCTGAAGGACCGGGAACGGGCTCGGGCTGGTGCTGGGCTGCAGGATGAGGACCGGGACCGGGCTGCTGGGCTGAAGGACCGGGACCGGGCTGCTGCTGGGCTGCAGGTCGAGGGCCGGGACCGGGCTGCTGGGCTGAAGGGCCGGGACCGGGCTGCTGCTGGTCAGCAGGTCGAGGACCGGGTCCGGGCTGCTGAGCTGAAGGACCTGGACCGGGCTGCTGCTGGGCTGCAGGTCGAGGGCCGGGACCGGGCTGCTGGGCTGAAGGGCCGGGACCGGGCTGCTGCTGGTCAGCAGGTCGAGGACCGGGTCCGGGCTGCTGAGCTGAAGGACCAGGACCGGGCTGCTGCTGGGCTGCAGGGCGGGGCTGCTGCTGGGTGACTGAAGGAGGACCAGTCTGCTGCTGGGTAACTGAAGGAGGGCCAGGCTGCTTTTGAGCTGCAGGACGAGGCTGCTGCTGGGTTTTTGCCTTGTTTACATAAGAAGATGGGCAGTTGAAGAAGTTGTGTCCAATCTTTCCACACAGGTTGCAGAGACTGTCTGAATCGCAATCTTTAGCCTTGTGGCCCAGTTCATTGCATCTCCAACATTTCACTGTGGTGCATTTTCTGACCTGATGGTCAGCTGAGTTGCAGATGAAACAGGTGACGGATTGCCCTGGATAAATTATTCTGCCATTATAGGGGCCGAGAGATATCGAATTTGGGAGATTTAGGATCTCACCATCACTGTTTCGATTCATCTTAATTTTGTATTTTCTCACTCCATACCATATCCCAAGTTTATCTACTGGTTTGTATTTGCTGATTATATTTCCATATCTCTTCAAATAGGTCTCAACATCATGGTCTGGAATACGGCCAGTCCAGAATTTAACAATAATGTTTGAGATGTCCATTTGAATGGAAGATTCAAAAGTCCAGTCTTTCCATTTGGGATCTGAGGATTTAGTTGTGAGAACGTCAAGGAAACGTCTCAGTGGAGCTTCTAGCAAAAAGCAGAGTTCAAACTCCTTTCTATTTGGCAGTGCTATGAAGGAATATACTTCATTTGTATTGATCCAGCAGGTATCAAATAACAGTGATTCTCCAACATATTCACGACTAGGGGGTTCTCCTGAGCCTGTGAAGTTCAGGCGAACCCAAAACTGTCCAAATTTTGAAGCGAAAGATGGCACGCTTCCAGGGAGAGACATTTTTTTTTTTTTTGTTGTGTATATATATATATATTTTTTTTTTTTTGTATTTTTTCACCCTTTTTCACCTCCTCCTTTTCCTCGTCCACTCATTTTTGAGTCTTGGTAGATCGGGTCGTTCAGAACGGCTTGGTTCTTGCCATGGTTAGCAAGTAAACTCCTCGGAAAGAAAAGTCGAGCCTTTGCCTCGACCAGACATTTTCTATGTGATTGTTCTTCGAGACTCCGGTCTTGCCTCTTCCTAACATTTTCTGTTTAGGTTAGCAGAAAATACCTTTCCCGCGACCAGACATTTTATATGTGATTATTCCTTTCCTCTTCCAGTCATTTTGAGTCGGTTGGAACGGGTCGTTCAGAACGAAACATCAAAACGCACCTTTGCCGCGACCAGACATTTTCTATGTGATGTGACGAGACCTTACAGCACCTCCTCATGGACTGCTACAGAGCCGAGGAGGTGTGGTCGCTCCTGCGGGGCATCGGTTTAGTATTCAATGTAAGATATGCCTCAATTATTTTTTGTATTCTAGATGAGGGGATGGGCATAAAGCAGAGGGAACTTTTTCAGATGATAATTTGTATCGCATGTATGAAAATGTGGAAAACAAGGTGTAAAATGATACTGAACCAGACAGTAATCGGCAGTAACACCATAGTGAAACAGATACTTATTGAACTAAGGAGAAAAAAGACCCTGGACAAATCCCAGACTCTGCCATGGGGCGGGCATCTTGAGTCTGTGACCTAACTGAGCCTCATAAGTAAAACGTGCTCTCCTTATGTTATTTATATATTTATACTTAGTGTGATGTGTGTATTATTGATGTAACTTGTATATAATGTACTGCCCTAATAATTTAAAATAAAGTTTTCTAAAAAAAAAAAAGTAACTACTCACACATCTCTGCTCTGCGTCATTGTGTTGTCTCCTGGGTTCTGTAGTGCTCGGAGTCTGTCTTTTATTTTCTTCCTCCCAACTCCCATCCCATCCCCTCAGGAAGCCTTTTGCCTCCTGTCAGGTCATCATTGAAAATAATAATTTGTTCTTAATTTATTTTCCTGGCTAAATAAAGGTTCTACTACTACTACTACTTTAAAATAACATCTCTTACAAAAAAGTAGTCATTCATGTGCAAGCTGAACACTATTATAGACCTATCTATAACATAAATTACAATGAGACATGCAACGGATGTTAATGTCAGACGCCCAAAACAAAGCGAAAGATGCAACACAGCTCTACATGCAAATGCTTTGAGAGCAATACAGTAATAGGAATATTTATATATGAGAGTTGCAAACCTGTATTAGATATACCTGTATTTACTGTGTGAGTACTTCCGATTGCAACAGTTTAGTCAAATCAGCTCTACATGTCAGTAGATTCCAGTAATCCTTTGAAATGATTCCTAATAAAATATGCATTGTTATATCCCTTTTGCAAATATATCAGTTATTGTTTTGACCACAAAGCGCAGTCCTCGCGGTGTTTCCATAAAGTTATTGTCCAAATGTTCATTTGTAAGAGATGTTATTTAAGTAGTTTTATTGAAATTTTGATCCTGAACATGATGAAGACAAAAACCTCTTGCCTGCACCAACTTCAAATGCTCACTAATGCGGTATCATGAGGGAATTGAGCTCTCTAATTTGAGGATATGGGTGGCCCTTAAAAGGACCTTTGTGTTTTTATTGTCAGATGGTGAGTATTTAACCTCCGAAACCGTACAGAGTGCGGCCCTGCCTCTTGAGGGCATACACCACATCCATGGCGGTCACAGTCTTTCTCTTGGCGTGCTCGGTGTAGGTGACGGCATCACGGATCACATTCTCCAGGAAGACCTTCAGCACCCCACGGGTCTCCTCGTAGATCAGACCGGAGATTCGCTTCACTCCACCACGGCGAGCCAGACGGCGGATAGCGGGCTTGGTGATTCCCTGGATGTTATCACGGAGAACTTTACGGTGACGCTTGGCGCCTCCTTTGCCGAGTCCCTTTCCTCCTTTTCCTCTTCCACTCATTTTCGAGTCTTGTTGGGTCGGGTCGTCAAGAACGAATGGATAGATGCAGTTTGACCGGCAGTATATAAATATTTACTGCGGACCTAAGAGAAGACGGAGAGCGGGAAAGCTGCTAGGCGGGGCCAACGCTGCAGCCTCCACATAGAGTGGCGAAGTCACGCCCATCTACTTCCGCCCCATGGGACCTTATTTCGGAAAAATAATGTATTGAAGTCAATGGAGAGAGAAAACTTATCTTTCGATCCCGTTTGAATTGTGCCATGAATTACACATATGATGTTTGTCAATCTGAAAAAATCATTTCCATGTCAAAAAAGTCAGTTTGTCATAAAACTGTTGAAATATAAGACTATGAAAAATACGTAACTAGAAAGACTACAAATCCCAGAGTCACGTAAGTGATGTCACAATTGTTTTCCTCCACCATTCAGATAGCTAAGATCAGCGCAATATAGATATAATCTATCTATATGGCGCTGGCTAAGATAAGATAACTTTAACAAGATGCCTGTGTGCTTAGTAACAGGTTGTTATTATACCAGCAATGGGTCTTGCTCGTTCTTTTGCTTCCCGTCTGATGAAAGGACCAGGAGTGGCTTGATCAAGTTAGCTACCTAGCTAGTAGCTAGCACGTTAGTTAGCATTACAGCCTTGTCATTTTTATTAGCCTTAACATGAAGTAACATTAAGTAACCCAAAATGTTAAACAGTAAGAGTAGTGGTCATATTTCGTGAACCCTTTGAAGAGTACTGTCACACCGGTGTGATCATTCTATAATACACCATTTAAGCCCGGGGGAGAAATGCTAACGCTAGCGATCTTCTCTACTTCATGCTATCTGCACAAATGGTTGACATTAAACATTAAAAAGACCAGCCAGTTCAGAGAGAATCAAAGGAAGGCAGGCAGGCAGCTTTGCATGACTTTCTTCAGGACGTGTTTCATTGTGGTGATAGTGAGGGTAGTCAATCGTTTTGTTGACAAGACAGTAGTGACGGCCATCTTGGTGACGTGTGTTGTTGACCAGAGATGTAATTCATTGAGCGTTTCACACAAACAAATGTGTTACTTCACAGTTTTACGACACCTTTTTTTTTTTTTTTACTTGCAAAATTATCTTTTAAATTGACAAACATCATATGTGTAATTCGTGGCACAATTCAAACGGGATCGAAAGATAATCTTTCTCTCTCCATTGACTTCAATACATAATTTTTCCGAAATAAGGTCCCATGGAGGTCCACCGGAAGGGGAGGGACTTCGCCACTCTATAGAGAGGCGAAGTCCCGCCCATCTACTTCCGACCCATGGGACCTTTTTCGGAAAAATGATGGCCGTGTCTCAATTCAGGGGGTTCATCCTTCCAGTTACGTTTTTTCAGAGAATGGCGTCAACCGTCCCATCCGTGGCAGTAGCGAGTGATTTCGTTTTTAAATGTGAGTAAAAGTGTTTCATCCCACTTAAATACTTAACGACACAAAAATGATAGCCAAAGGGGTAGCTTTTCATCTGCTTACAATTGCTTTTGTTTTAGGGAACAAAGAACAGACGGAGCTTTTTATAAAGCTGAGGGGGGGAAATGATACCCTCTTCACGGGGGCCAAATACTCGGCCAGCGTTGGATGGAGGTAAGGCACAATATACCAATTGTATCATTCTTACGCTTATCAATTATCCCTCATTTTATAAAAAGCCCTCCCAAGAAAACAACAATTAAATGCAGCAATACCCAATGTTCTTCTTTGTATTTTTCTGTAGTGATGTCTCAGCCTTTTGAGCATTAAGTAAATGTTTTATTAATTATTTGTGTGTGTCTTGCAGTGTCAGTTTTTCCAAATTTAGCCTTTTTACGTTATTGTTATTGATAATAGTTAATTTCTTCTTCTATTATTTCTGTGAGTAGGAAGATTTTGGAAGAAATGGGCCTGCAGGGGAAGGTGACCCCCCTGCAAGCGAAGAAAAAGTGGAACAAGAAGAAGTGTGTATGTGTATGTGTATGTGTGTGTGTGTGGGTGTGTGTGTGTGTGTGTGTGTGTGTGTGTGTGTGTGTGTGTGTGTGTGTGTGTGTGACATTAATAAACACATTTGCCGACATTAGTGTAGCTGCTGCTGTTATTTTACTGCCATGATGGTTTTACTCTGCCTTAGGATTGCAAGTACCCAGGGTCAGGAGAGGGAGTCAGTGGGAAATCCACCGCTGTATCTTGGCCGTGGTTCATCCAAATGGATGAGGTATTAGGACAGAGGCCCTCCATCACACCTCCTGTCCTAATTTCCTCCATCCCAGAGGACACACCACAGCCAAGTGCAGCAGTGGGTGACCAGGAAGTGGAGGAGCAGGAGGCGGATGCAGATAGCCAGCCAGGGCCATCACAGGGGAGAAAGAGGAAAGGGAGAGATCTCACTAGTTCACTAGTGGATCTCATAAAAGAGGATATGAGGTACCAGAGAGAGGCAGAGGAGAGGAGAGCCCAAGAGAATAGGGAGAGGATGGACCGACTGTTTTCCATACTGGAGAAAATTGTGGACAAATAAATGTTTATCACAACAATAAATAATGTCATCAACTGAAAAAAATGATTTCTATTTTTTATTAACGACATATATATAACATAACAGCATAAAACACACAACAGCATAAAACACAATACAAACACAACAGCATAAGACACAACAGTTTAACTATATATATTCAGGCTGAGCAGGGAGTCCCAGGTGGTGCTGCTGGACCTGGATGGGCTCCGCCACGTCCTCAACAATATCTGCATCGGGGTCCATGATGTCACCGGCTCCGATGCAGATATTGTGCATTACAGCACATGCTGTAATGACCTGAAATAGCAAAAGTGGCAATATGTTATTCAGGGACTCCCTGCTCAGCCGAAAATCTGGCCGTGCGTCCCTGTCCAGGACAGGGACGGTCAGATTTATCCTGCAGTACAGGGGTCTTGGCTATAAGAAAAGGTGGAGGAAAAAGGGCAATAGAGAATTCTGTATAAATTGCTTATTTGTCAGTGTATATAATATATGTTATATCTGAAATAATACATATTATTTGAATAGCGTTTTCACATACTCAACACTTTAAACACTCAAAATTCACAAGACATAATTAAAGCAACCCACTTTAAATACATAAAACAGAACTTTATTGACAATAAAGCAGTTATGAAGAGTGGAGTTTTGATATGTGATTTGAACATGGTGAGATGGGAGCAATCATGTATTTTGGTGGGTTAGTTCCACATTATATATACTATATTACATAGCTGAGGTTATTCCACATTATGAATCTTATTAATGGCATTTTAACCATGTGTTATATTGTCAAAATGAAATGGGATTAGCCATATGAACTACAGTTAGCATACTTGACTATAGTTTTCTGAAGCCAATATTAACAATAAAGTACAGGGCTTAAGCTATATTTTTCTTACCTGGAAATGGTCTTCTCTAAGCCTGAAGTACAGGACTCGCCTGTTCTTAGTTCTTGGAACCACATGTTCCATGAACATGATTAAAAGCAGCAACGTGACTTCGGTGGCAAGTTCGTTCTCCATCTTTGTGAATTCTTTCTTCAGAATAACTTCAAACAAATTCTGTCTTCAAAGGAAGTGGTTGCTAGGCAACAGAGGCGGCAAAACGTAGGGGCGGGGAACTGTTGGTGATGTCAAGACGTAGACTAGACCGTCTCATTTCGCAGGCCGCTCGCTCCAGTCTACGCGGTCTACGTCGGCCGCATCCTGCGTCGACCGCGTAGGCTGGGTCCTCCGAAGGGTGCAGCCCCTGAATTGAGACACGGCCTATGTATTGAAGTCAATGGAGAGAGAAAGATTATCTTTCGATCCCGTTTGAATTGTGCCACGAATTACACATGATGTTTGTCAATCTTAAAAAAGAATTTCCATGTCAAAAAAGTCAGTTTGTCGTAAAACTGTTGAAATATAAGACTATGAAAAATACGCAACTAGAAAGACTACAAATCCCAGAGTCGCGTAAGTGATGTCATTAACGTTACACATTCAAATCAAATCAAATTGAATGATTTGATTTGATTAACGTTACACATTACACTCGTGTTTAAACGGTGGGGTTTTTGCTTTTTTGGAAGTTTTTCCTTGTACGATGTGAGGGACAGAGGGTGTCATATTGTCATACTGATATTCTGTACAAACTGTGAAGTCCACTGAGACAAATGTAACATTTGTGATATTGGGCTATATAAATAAACATTGATTGATTGATTGATTTTACTTTGATTTAATTGTAATGCACGTTTCAAAATGATGCCGAAGTAAAAACATACTGATACCGGTTAGTAAAAACCATGAATTAATGCGTTGACAAGTCTGCAGACAAGACGGCAGGCGAAAAACCTTTTAAAATGCGTGTTTTCTGAATGGAGATCGGATCGATCAGGCTAAGCTAACGTTGTATATGCTCCGTCCACACTCACAACAACGGCCTACAGACATAAGTAAACCAGTGACTGTATTAACCATGACACAGAGAGTCTGTGGTTTGTACTTCTTTAACTTTTGTCTAGTTTCTGAACAGATATGAGGAGCTGTGAGCTCTGAGTGCTAACAGCTAACGGCTGATGTTTTGGTTTTGTGGTTCAACCTCAGTGACGGCAGGCTGAGATCTTCACCGCTGATTGGCTACCGCGAGGTCGCGTCATGCAAATTTGACGCTCGAGTTGAAAAAATTGAACTCAAGCGGCCCCCTCCAATCGCCTCAATCGCGCCGCGGCATTCGCATCCACCGCTTCATGCGCACCGTCGGAGCGAATTTGCATCGGTCCGCGTCTCTGCATTGACTTTATATGTAATCCCGCCGCCCCCAAACATCGCATCGCGTCCGGTATGAACGCAGCATTAGACCGCTGAAATTCCTTACAGTGGTGGCCAAGTAAAACCTTGCGAGGTGGACATAGTGCAAGAAGTATTTACACTGTAATTATATCTAAAATATTTACAAGGCAAAGAGGGGTGCATAAGTTATAACCACATTCAATTAAATTCTATAACTGGTATGTCTTGGAGATGTTCTCAGATTACTCTATTTGTTAGCATCTCTGTTATCTGCCCAACTTTCCTCTTTGATATTTAGACATAACAATTTAAAATAATGATACAGATTTGGTGTCCTTTAATTAACCCAAATTGTCATTGGCTCAAGCCTACAAAACATCAACTCTTAGTGATGTTAATAAAAAATTCATTTCTGTTCACCCATTGTCAAAGAATCTTATAAGCACACTGAAAAATAAATGTCGGTGGAGCACGTGACGTGTCACCACCAGACCGGAAAAGATGATTTCATTGGAGGATGTCCCACTCTGAATTTTCGCCAATAAGCAGCAGAGATTCGGCGGTGGCCAGCCAGTCATTGCTGAGCTTCAGTTGGATCCCACAAATCAGGGGCTGGACGTCCAAAACGCCCCGCCATCTCACTGCAAAACCTATTTGAACAACAATTAAAAATAGGTGAATATGTTGTTGACATCAAAGCGAGTAAGGGGGTAGACAAGTTGGAAAGGAGCAGCAGGACAAAAACAGGAAGGAAAAAGAAGACAAGAGATCTAGTAACAGTGATAGTAATGACAACAAAGATGAAACATACTTGGCAGGAATAAAACTGACTGGGAGAAATATAGTTTGAGTTGTGACAAACATGAGGTAGCAGGTTGGATCATGGACAACCTTGGAGATGTTAAGTTGGTGGATGTGAGGAAGTGGAAAGATCATTGTGGAGTGTGAGTCACAAGCACAACTAAAGAAAGCGTTGAGATTAACAATTTGGAGGAATACCAACTGTTGAGTTTCCAACCTTCTAAAAGAGTTCCACTGAAAGGTGTCGTCGGAGTACCGACTAACTTGATGCCAGTAGATTCAAGATATGTGACAGAGTGAGACAGCCACAGAATGTACAGGATGAGTGATGGACAAAGATCACAAACAATATCAATTATTCTATACTTTGATACTGAGTTCCTGCTGTACAAAGTATTACTGGATCACATCACTTACCCTGTGAGGACGTTTGTTCCTCAATGTTGGAAATTTGGTCAGAGTTCTTTGGTCTGTAGACACTCTTCGGGGATTTGTGGCAAATCTTGTGATGATTATGTGCAGCGATAGAAACAGTGAAAGTGAGCCGAAGTGTAGTCAGTGTGGGGGGGAATCACGAAGCATGGATTCATGGGAGTATCTGATTGTCCAAGACAGAGTGAGATACAAAAAAACAAGAATAGGTCCAAGAAAATAATGCACAACGATGAAAACCAAAGAAAGTGATGCCAACCGCCTCTAAAAACCACAGAAAAAGAAGAAAGTGAATATGTTAAATGAACCTAAGTGTTCGCCATCCAATAGTAAAATGTAGCCCTAGAATTTTGAGATTATTAAAAATAATACTGTCTGACAAGAAATTGAGAATAATAATGGGTCATTGCTATCCTTTTGTATAGTATTATTCATTTTAGTGGTCTTAACTTTACCAAACATAACAAAAAAAACAAAAGCATCCACTGAGCAATAAATGGAACAATTACCATATTAAATGTATTACAAATCATTTCATTTTCACTACATTTTGTTTGTACTGTTACAATAGCACTCCTCACTGGACAATTTCTTAAGGTCATTATTTGTTTCTTGTTCAATTAGCTTTTCTACTTTTTTTACTAGTGTTATTATTACTATGATTTTTATATTTAATCTTTTGCAACTCTGGCACCCGATTTCCTTGGTGATAAATAAAGTCTTATCTCCATATTGCTGCTTTTTCTTTTTTCTTTATTGAATATCATATATTCTACACACAACAAAGTCCACGGGCAGACAAACAAAGCAACAAGACATTACATACTTTTATTTTGAAGTAACAGTATAAAGAGGAGGCTCTATGACATATAAGGAAACGTACCCTAAGCTTTCCACCGATTGGACGATGAGAGATACGCTCAAGACGGCCAATCAACAAGCAGCTTGGTATATATAAAATGTCGGTTTTGGCAATCGGTGACATATTTCCTCTGCAATCTCAAAAATAAAACCAATCCAGTATGTCAGGTCGAGGCAAAACCGGCGGAAAGGCCAGAGCAAAGGCAAAGACCCGCTCCTCCCGTGCCGGGCTCCAGTTCCCTGTCGGCCGTGTCCACAGACATCTGAGGAAGGGTAACTATGCTCATCGCGTCGGAGCCGGAGCCCCCGTCTACCTGGCGGCTGTGCTGGAGTACCTGACCGCTGAGATCCTGGAGCTGGCTGGAAACGCTGCCCGCGACAACAAGAAGACCCGTATCATCCCCCGTCACCTGCAGCTGGCTGTCCGCAACGACGAGGAGCTCAACAAGCTGCTGGGAGGAGTGACCATCGCTCAGGGCGGTGTACTGCCCAACATCCAGGCTGTGCTTCTGCCCAAGAAGACCGAGAAGGCCGCCAAGAAGTGAAGACCCTGAACCCGCTTCATCAAACAACAACGGCTCTTTTAAGAGCCACACAAACCTCCTTAAAAGAGTGCTTCCTACCTATCTTTTAGTCTCTTGTATTCTACAGAAAATGTGGAATCTGGGTGATACAAATCTGCTGAAATATATATTCCATCTAAAACCTGTTAAATAGCAATAACTAACTCTTAACTTGCTTAAAGTATTTTTATACATTTAAAAAAAAAAGGATTTATATAGGAACGTCACTGGTGTTACCAGGGAGAAGAGTAACATCAGTGACAATTTGGAGAAAACACTAATGACACTAACTAACCAATGACGTAATTTTGGGTGACTGACATTTATTTGATATTAATAATTTGCGTTTTTTAGTTCAGTGTTATGTTATGTAAATATAAATTATATTTATTGAAAAAAAAATATTTTAAATTAAAACTATATGCTCCACTTCCATGTATGATCAAAGTGACAAGGCAGTCCCTTGAACTTGGCATTTTAAATAAATTGCAATTTATGTATAAAACCATTTTATTTTTTTATTTAGTACCATTGCAAAGACAATCTCTATTTATTCAACATATATAATTAATGTGAGTATTAGGTCAACGTCATGTATTTTGGTGTCTGCAAAAGTAAGTGACACTACTTCCACCTTTTCTGTAGAACGACCCATCATGTGCATGTAGTAGAGTCGTGCATCTTTCCTAGCTACCGCAGTGACTGGCCAATAGTAGACAAGGGGAACATTGTATTAGTGTTTACGATTGTAAACTGCATTATGTAGAGCTTAAGTTCATTTAATACTGGCTATTAACGGACACGATTCAAAGTGTTAATGAGATTTGTTAAGGCAACGCAAGGCCCATACTAAATTAAAAATTGTGCATGAACAGATGATAAACTTACTAAACAATGTTTGAATGAGTCATTATCCCTAACAATGTAACTTTGTTATGATTATTAAACCGATCGCTAAGTAACGGTTGATATTGTTGTACAGCCAATCTTGGCCAGTGCTTGTTGGTAACAAATGTCAAAATAGAGGAATGAGCACGTTAGTGAAGAGTGAGGTGGCTCTTAAAAGAGCCTTTGGGTTTCTATGGGCTGGCTTTGGGTCAGTCTAAGCTCTCTCTCCGCGGATGCGGCGGGCCAGCTGGATGTCTTTGGGCATGATGGTGACCCTCTTGGCGTGGATGGCGCACAGGTTGGTGTCCTCGAACAGGCCGACCAGGTAAGCCTCGCTGGACTCCTGCAGAGCCATGACAGCGGAGCTCTGGAAGCGCAGGTCGGTCTTGAAGTCCTGAGCGATTTCTCTGACCAGGCGCTGGAAGGGCAGCTTGCGGATCAGCAGCTCCGTGGATTTCTGGTAGCGACGGATCTCTCTCAGAGCCACGGTACCGGGCCTGTAACGGTGAGGCTTCTTCACTCCGCCGGTGGCCGGGGCGCTCTTACGAGCTGCCTTGGTAGCCAGCTGCTTCCTGGGGGCTTTGCCTCCGGTGGACTTACGGGCGGTCTGCTTGGTTCTTGCCATTGTAGTTTCTCTGTGTGTTTACAGTTCAAGACAGTAAAAATCTCGCCGAGAACAGCGGCTTTATAAAGGAACTGCCGGAGTCAGGTCAGCGCTGATTGGCCCAGGGAAGATGACACGTGCGCTGTAGCTTATCAACTATTCGACAAAAGTAATTTGAAAAACAAAACCTCTTCTCAACAGAAGCTGCACCGCCAAAAATCCGAGTGAATATGAAGAAAAGCAGCTGCCCTAAAGGCCTCTGATTGAACCCCTTTGTTTAGTTTAAAGTGAGACTAAAAAAAGATAGCAGATTGTTTTTACTCTCTGTAAATAATAAACTAGTATTTGTTTCATGAGCCTTTAGAGGGGATATTAACAAATACCTGTTAAAGCCACACTGTTTTATTTGTACTTATGAGTGAAAGGTTAAAAATAGTTATTCTGTCAAAATACATCAACAATGTAGCATAGTCAGAGTTAGCCATAACTCTGACTGCTACTGAGTTATACGGTTGAATGGGTTTTCCTTGTGTTTTAAATACCAGTTAATTGGATACCTGATACAAGCGAAATCTACATGAAGCAGAATATATTTGGATATGTAGGGCATCTTTCTTACCAACAGCAGATAACTCATTTCTCCAGTAGCTGTTTGTCTGCTAGTCCAGCTACAATGCTGCTCCCCAAGCAGACTTCAGTAAAGTGAGGTGGGAATCTGAAATCGGTCACTCAACAATATGTTGTTACTGTATGCTTATTAAAGAACATTTTAGCTTCAGACATTTACAAGTGGGACAAGTAATAACATATTAAAAATAAAGACTTTTAAAAGTGTGTCAACCACTGACTTATTTTAAGCGAATGTACTCATCCTAACATTCCAGCTTTTGTTTAGGGTTTAAGGACTCATTCTTTCCCACTTTAGCATGGATGTGAGTAATTGTGGAAAATAGAAACTATTGTATTAACCTGCATATGGGATGTGTAAATGGGTCAGCCTATTCACCAAACTGTGAAGCTGTGTGCAAAAGGGGGCACCAGCGTTTGTACTGTCTTAGGAAACTGTCCTATTTTAACATTGACAACACCATGATGATCATGTTTTATTGTGCTTTTATCGAGTCAATTCTGTCTTTTTCATTAATGTCATGGTTTGGTAACCTGACTTTAAAGAGCAGAAACTCTCTGAGTCAGATCGTAAAGGGGTCCAGCAGACTGATTGGTGAGCCACAGCTACACCTGGAGACCCTGGCTGTACCTCAGGCAGTTACAGCGGTTATCCAGCTCCATATTAGACGATGACTCCCACCCCATGCACTCAGAATTAGCTTCTTCCTTCGGGCCGGGGGTTAGTTGTCCCAAAGAGTACGAAGCGGTATTTTCTAAAACTTAATTTTGGTACAGAAACATAGATCATTAATTTGTCTTTGCTCCAAAAAGTACAAGTGGGTCAAGTTGTTACATCAAGTGTTTCACTGTGGAGAGGTTCTTGATTATTTTAAGAAGACATCTGCTCACATCAGATGTCTTGAGGTTTCCGTTACCATACAACGTAATATGTACTTATAAATAAACCTAAAACTGTTGATGATATTCTTCCATCTGTTGTCAATTACACAGTTCGATATACAAACACATCTGATTCTAACTGAAAAGAGGACATTTCCAATATATGCGGTGCACATTTCTGTATAACTTTCAAACACACATGTTAAAGGATAAAAGGAATTGAGGTGGAAACATTGAAGGAGAGGCCTGGTCCTGGTCCTCGTACTTCAGCCCAGCAGCCCGGTCCCGGTCCCGGTCCTTCAGCCCAGCAGCAGCCTGGTCCTCGTCCTTCAGCCCAGCAGCCCGGTCCCTGTCCCGGTCCTTCAGCCCAGCAGCAGCCTGGTCCTGGTCCTCGTCCTTCAGCCCAGCAGCAGCCTGATCGTCGTCCTGCCAGCAAGGATGTCCCTCTCCCTGATGATCAACAGCCTTCATCTCCTGAAGACGACTCTCCACCCCTGTCAGGTGAGGGCAGACTGACCATTGACAGTGATGTTGAGAGTGAGTGCAGCTCTGACAGTGAGATTGAAGATGATAAATACTATGAGAGTGTGAGCGAAAGCCCAGGATCTGACTCTAGCCCTGACAGCCTTACAGCTGGTCAGCGAGTCAGCATGCCCCTCTACTCGCCCCCTGAGAGTCACTCGGGGTCTTTTTCTCCGACTCCGGATTATCCAGACCCCCCGAGTGAGGCTCAGAGGGAGGCCCCGTTTGAGGTCTCTAAAAAAAAGAGACCTGCAAGCAGAAACTTGAACGAAATAGAAAAACGGGCTAATTTAGAGATGTAGAGTGTAAGATGTGGCACGGGGGAGAATGTGTTGTCTCCGTCGGAGATGGCGGAGCTGATGGAGTTGGCATTTTCTTCAGGGAGGGGGACATTGCTGTTGTTGGAAGAGGGGACGTGGTTCCGGGGGGCTGCTTGTGGTGGATTGTTTTTGTGGAAATGAAAAATGTCGACTTGTTGGTATTTATACTGCCCCTGACGCAACAAGTGGGTTACAGGTATTTAGAAAACTTGGAGAGGTTTTAACGGTGGGTTATAGAATTGTATTGGGTGGAGATTTTAATGCAGTAACGGAAGACATAGATAAGAATGTGATATAGATAATTACAGACGTTTAACTATGAATACTGATTATAAGATACTAGCAAAAATAATAATGAATAGATTAACAGATATACTAGATAAAATAATAGATAAAGAGCAAACATGTGCTGTAAAAGGTCGCCTCATGTGGGACAACTTATCAACGAACTAAGAAGAAAAACCCTGGACAAATGTTGAGTCTCTGACCGAACTGAGTCTCGCTGGAATATGGACGTGCTCTCTGTTTATGTTATTTATATATGTATGCATTGTGAGTTATGTGTATTATTAATGTAACTTGTGTATATCATGTACTGCCAAATAATTTAAAATAAAGTTTTATAAAAAAAAAAAAATTAAAGGATAAAAGGAATTGAGGTGGAAACATTGAAGGAAAGGCCAATACTGTACAACGGTAATTGGAAGAGGATGGATTATTTAAGAATTGTCGGAGAAGGGTAAAGGATGAGAGATATATGCAGGGTGCTTTTGCAGACTGACAGCTGGTAATGTATTTATTTATATGTTTAATTATTATAAAAATTGTCTGCATATAAAATAAATTACCTTTTCAGAACAAAGCAATCCATGCAACATTTAAATTAAATAATTGAAGATTGGACACTGGTATAATAATATTCAAGTATGGAAACAGAAATAAAGCAAAAGAAACAGTTAGGAAGATAATGGCATTCATCTGTGTATGAATGGGTGAATGGTGACTGTAGTGTGTAATGTGCTGTGTGTGCTGTGGGCTGGTTATAGCGCTAACTACACTTCTGGACTTTGTACTTATTCAACAAGTCACTGTTAATAGGATTGCGCCTTAAGTATAATAACCATGACATTATTTGAATATTAAGGTTATTCATTATTATCAAATTGCACATACGCTGCAACACTCGATGTCTGAGTCTGAGATCAAACATTTTCATACAAGCAAACGTGTTCATAAAAAGACACGTTTTGCATCGTCTCTCATCTTATACTGACTGCAGTTATTGACACAAGAAATATGCTCATTAATGACAAAATGGGTGGCTCTTAAAAGAGCCTTTTGTGGATCTTAGTCAGATCAGTCTGATGACAGCTCACTTCTTCTTGGGTGCTGCCTTCTTCGCTTTGGGTTTGGCGACCTTTGCGGGGGATTTCTTGACGGCAGGGGCCTTTTTCACCACCTTTGCGGGGCTCTTTGCAGCCTTTTTAACGACCTTCTTCGGGCTTTTAGCGACCTTCTTCGGGCTCTTGGTGGCCTTCTTGGGGCTCTTGGGGGCTGCTTTCATGGCTGCTGCGGGTTTCTTCGCCTTCTTGGGAGACTTCTTTCCTGCCGCGGGCTTTTTGGCCGCTGCAGGTTTCTTGGCTGCGGGCTTCTTGGCTTTAGGAGCGACTTTCTTGGCTGCGGGCTTCTTGTCCTTAGGCTCGGCAACCTTCTTGCTCATCTTGAATGATCCGGAAGCTCCGATGCCCTTGATCTGGACCAGAGTCCCATTAACGACCAGACTCTTGATGGTGGTCTTAACGCGGGAATTGTTCTTCTCCACATCGTAGCCTCCGGCAGCCAGAGCCTTCTTGACGGCGGACAGAGACACGCCGCTTCGCTCCTTGGATGCGGCCACAGCTTTAACGATGAGATCGCTGACTTTGGGGCCAGCTGCCTTCGGCTTGGAAACCTTCTTCTTGGCGGCTTTGGTCGGTGCTGCGGCTTTGGCCGGTGCTGCGGCTGGAGGGACTTCTGCCATTTTCTGCTCGAGTTTTCTGTTCCTGCTCACACTAACACGAGTCTGACTGAACTGTTGGAGAGAGCAGAGCAGGGGCTGCACTTAAACACACCATGAGAACCGTGGAGACTCAACTAAGCCCATGGCGCCACTCCGCAGTCTGAAAACTTTGCCACTTGTGTTTTCTCGTCACTGATAAAAGCCTCCAAACTCATTGTGGAAAAAGTGCTGAAGGCTGACTGTTAATGGAACTGATAGCAGACTTGATTTGCTTCATTTTGAAATGATGTATAGCTCTGATGCTCACTGAATTTTGTTTGTGGAGCTTCCAATCGTCACATTTCCCCCGCTGTGGCCAGCACTGTTCAGCTGCTTATCCCTCTAATTCTTCTACTGAAAACATTTCAAATGCACCAAATCTTTGATAAAAGCTGTTTCCAAGTGACCCACATGTGTGTCCAGGGACTCCCTGTAAAAAACAGCTGTTTGTTGTTTATGATATTATAATAAAATGAAGTTTTCTGGTAGGAGCAAACACACTGATGATCCGGGAGGGTGCGGTTTAACCAGGCTTCCCATTAAAGTTGCTCGCTGTGAACATGTCTCCAGATGAGGCCTGGCAAATACAGGTTAGTTATACTGTTTCACTGACACTCATCAGAAAACTTGATGCTGATTTAATGGTCTAATTAAAATATAAAAAGGACAAGAGTGGCTTTTAAGAGGCACTGATCTGTAAATGTAAACTTGACATTGTTTCCCTTATGTGTGCATACATAATATCATTTTTTTCATTTCCCTATTTTAATTGCATTTTTACATTATGTTGTTTTTTAAATGTTAATTTAGAACAATGTACTTAATTTTGTTTAGCTCTTCAACATGATGTTTCTTATGATTATAACATTAAATCCACAAAATATAGTTCTATATGAGGAAATGCAACAGCATCAAATAACCAACTTCTTTAAGAACTCTTAAGTGGAACAATAACTATCTCAGCTGCATAAATCATATTGTTCTTATGTGTTTTGTTCACCATCAACTGGAACATGTATCTACAGGTACATGTTAACAAGATGATAACGGCTTACAGCTAATGAAAAACCAACATTCAGTTTCTCAGAAAATTACCGAAAAATAATACCGAAATGTCGGGCTTGTAAAAAAGTATGTTCATGTTTCTGCTCTCAGTACTTGGTTGGGCCTCCTTTTGCACAAATTACTGCGTGGCATGGAGGCGATCAGCCTTCGGCTCTGCTGAGGTGTGATGGAAGCCACGGTTGTTTCAATAGCGCCTTTCAGCTTGTCAGCGTCGTTGGGTCTCGTGTCTCTTATCTTCCTCGTGACAATACCCCATACCCTATGGCGTTTAGGTCAGGCGAGTTTTGCTGGCCAATGAAGCACAGTATCTCCATGGTCATTCAACCAGGGCTTAGTCATTTTGGCAGTGTGGGCAGGTGCCAAGTCCTGCTGGAAAATAAAATCAGCATTCAGCTTTTCAGAAAAAGGAAGCATGAAGTGCTCTAAAATGTCCTGGTTGACGGCTGCGTTTACTTTTGACTTAATAAAACACAGTGGACCAACACCAGCAGATGACATGGCTCCCCAAATCATCCCTGACTGTGGAAACTTCACACTGGACTTCAAGCATCTTTGATTAGGTGCCTCTCCACTCTCCCTCCAGACTCTGAGACCTTTATTTCCAAGTTCATCGCAAAATGGACTTTCATCTGAAATAAGGACCACTGAACAAGAGACCAGTTCCTTTTCTCCTTAGGCCAGGTAAGATGCTTCTGAAGTTGTCTTTGGTTCAGGAGTGGCTTGACACGAGGAATGCAAACTTGTATCCCATGTCCTGGTAAGTCTGTGCATGGTGGCTCTTGAGGCACTGACCCAAGCGCCCGTCCACTCCTCGTGAAGCTCCCCCCCTCCCCATTTTTTAATGGCTTTTGCTTTTAATCCTCTCAATTCTTCGGCCCACTCTGTTGCTTGTGCTCCTTTTCCTACCACACAACTTTCTGATAATATGCTTGGATACAGCACTCTGTGAACAGCCAGTTTATTTATCAATGACCTTTTGAGGCTTACCCCCCTTGTGGAGGGGGTCAATGGCTCTCTTCTGGACCACTGTCAGTTCAGCAGCCTTCCCAATTATTGTGTATCCTACTGAATCAGATTGAGAGACCATTTGAAGGCTCGGAAACCCTTTGGAGGTGTTTTGAGTTAATTAGCTGATCATAGTTTGACACTGAGTCTACAATATTGAACTTTTTTCAATATTCAAATGTTCTGAGATACTGAATTTTGGGGTTTCATTAGCTGTAAGCCGTAATCATCAAGACTTCAAACACTTGAAATAATTCACTTTGTGTGAAATGAATCCATATGAGACTTTTCCACAATATTCTGATGTATATTGTATATTTTATTGTCATGTGTGCTACAGTGTAGTTATGAGAATGAAAATCTTAGGTCACAGGCTCCTCCAACAGTGCAACACAATAAAACAGATAAAATAGTACACATGAATAAAATAAAATAGAAAATAATCGAAACAGAATATGATAGAAACTGTGCAGAATAGTCGGCTCCCAACCTTTTTCAACTCAGTGCCCACTTAAGAATAAAAAAAATGTTGCGGCCCACATTCAACCATAAACAATACGGAGGCTAAATAAAGTTCTGATTGGTCAATTCAGAACATGTGACACGTTGTAAATCCAGTAGAACAGACCGCTGTCAAGGACTGTAATGACCGTTGCTAAGGAGGATCAAGAAAGAAAGGAAAAGAGGTTCAAATAAATAAAAAAATCTTAATGAAAATGTTTCCACACAAATCATAACAAATGATTTTGGCGGCAAATATTGAATTTACATTTACACCCTTTAATATTTTATTTGGGCTTTTAGATGAAGACCGCACACAGTTAATAAATACAACTATTCTTCTGGCTAAAATACATATTTTTAAAAGTCAATCAAGGAGTAATCTTAATTTAAGGTGTTTGAAGAGTAGAATACAATTTATTTTGGAAAAAGTATTGCCACAAAAAATCAAAGAGTGGCTCAACACGCCATGAAATGGGAAATAATGAGCTCTAACAAAGAGTGGGATTAAAGGTACAATAAATATGCTTGCCATGTTGTGTTTTTGGTGGCATTTGGTTGTCAAACTATTTTTGTTTGTGAAATGTTGAAGTGATCCTACTGACTGTATCTTTATGTATTCTGTTTTTGTCTGAGATGGGAATGTCAATGTCAATGTCAAGTCCTATTATGTTATTATGTCCATGTTTGTGTCTTTAGCCTGTACAAAATTAAATTAAAAATGTGCAATGCCTTCGCGGACCACTAGGGAGCCGCGGCCCACAGGTTGGGAACCGCTGTTCTATACAGTAATAGGAATATTTATATGTGAGTTGCAAACCTGTATTAGATATACCTGTATTTACTGTGCGAGTACTTCCGATTGCAACAATTTAGTCAAATCAGCTCTACATGTCAGTAGAATCCATTAATCCTTTAAATTATTCCTACACTTAAGTTAAAACATTATGCAGTTATATCGCTTTTGCAAATATATCAGTTATTGTTTTGACCACAAAGCGCAGTCAAATTAACATTAACTGTATGGAAACACTGCGAGCAGTGTTTCCATACAGTTAATGTTAATTTGCAAGGGATGTTATGTTAAGTAGTTTTATTGACATTTTGATCCTGAACATGATGTTTTCAGAGACGACAAAGAACTCTTACCTGCACCAACTTCTAGTGCTCACTAATGCGGTATCATGAGGGAATTGAGCTCTCTAATTTGAGGATATGGGTGGCCCTTAAAAGGACCTTTGGGTTGTTGTTGTCAGATGGTGAGTATTTAACCTCCGAAACCGTACAGAGTGCGGCCCTGCCTCTTGAGGGCATACACCACATCCATGGCGGTCACAGTCTTTCTCTTGGCGTGCTCGGTGTAGGTGACGGCATCACGGATCACATTCTCCAGGAAGACCTTCAGCACCCCACGGGTCTCCTCGTAGATCAGGCCGGAGATTCGCTTCACTCCGCCACGGCGAGCCAGACGGCGGATAGCGGGCTTGGTGATTCCCTGGATGTTATCACGGAGAACTTTACGGTGACGCTTGGCGCCTCCTTTGCCGAGTCCCTTTCCTCCCTTTCCTCTTCCACTCATTCTCAAGTCTTGTTGAGTCGGGTCGTTAAGAACGAATGAGTAGAAGCAGTTTGACCGGCAGTATATAAATATTCACTGCGGACCTAAGAGAAGACGGAGAGCGGGAAAGCTGCTAGGCGGGGCCAACGCTGCAGCCTCCACATTACAGTTTTTCTCGATTTAAAAAAAAAATTGTGTTAGCACACAATTTTTTTTTTAAATTGCTCAGTTTCTCAGAACACTAAACACAATTCAAAAAACCACACACCCAAAGTGCAAAGCACCTAATTTCTCCTGCTAAATGAAGAACTGCACTCAAAACTACACAAACACTTACCAAATGCAAACTTTAGCACCAAATATAACACACTTCATTCATAATTCTAGATTGTTTGACCACCCAACTACACACTGCTGAGCATAATCTAAAGCACTTTCATCTTTTATGGGCTATGCTCTGTACATAGAGGTTTCTGCAGAGAAAGATTGCTTGCTTATACAGAAATACAGTAAATGAAGAAATACAAATGAGTTGTTGAAAATCACATTTTATTCAAAAATAACATTATGCAACATGCATCTCAGCACATAGTTACTATGTGCTGAGTTTGTAACTGCTGCTTCCTGTGCCTCATTGAAAATCCTTAACCTTCCACCTATACCTCTTCTTTTCTCAGTCCTTCAGATAAACAACAAAGATATAGTGGTTGGTCAGTGTTTGTGTTGCATAAAAGTAAGCCTACCACAGTACATTGTGCAGGATTTCTGTACAGTTATAGTATGCAACATGCCAACAATTAAATTACAGTAATGAAGTAAATACGTTTCACACAACAGATATAAGCACTATAACAGTAAATCGGCTTAGATTAGGCTGAACCCTCTGTCCAGCCTCTCTCATCGTCAAACCATGGTTGATAACATTTCATTTCATTAGAGAGTACTCTTCCTCCTCCTCTCACTCTCAGCCCAGCTCTTCCTCTTCCTCTTCCTCTTGCTCTTGCTTCCAAGAAAGTACTCACCTGTGGTCTTTTTATAGTGCTAACATCCTGATTGATGAGCCAACAATTATGCTATCAGGTGTTTGGTCAGGTGGAACGTGTTTCTTGATCATTGGTCCATGTGTGAGGCATTTTGAATATCAGTGTTTTAAACCAGCTAACACGTGACTTTATGTCAGATTCCTGTGTCTTACGTGGAGAAACGTGTGCAGTGGTTTGCCAAAAGTGCCATGTTGATTTGCAAATTGTGTGAAAAGCTGAAAACGTGTTTAGAGTTTTGGAGATTTGAGCCGATGTTTTGCTCTTTGAGTGTCAGTTAAAATAATTTTAGTGTTAGCAATCGAGAAAAACTAACATTCAGGGGGAAAAAGTATTCCTTTAAATATTGTTTTTATAATTCTTATATATGGATTTGATGATTAAACGTCCGTTAATATGTAATAAAACCCTCATTTGCTTAATTACATTCATAACTCAAATGAGACCATTCAGCATCCCTCTCTGTAATTAACATTAGATTTAAAGTTTTACAAAAATACTTTTGAGATCATATACTTAAAGTACCAAAAGTCAAAGTAGTCATTGTGCAGATTGGTCCATTTCAGAATAATATATACGATATGTTTTATAATGATTGATCATTAAAGTGTTCTCAAAGCTGGTAAAGGTGCAGCTAGTTTGAATGACTTTCCTCCTGAGACCCAGAAAGAAAAAGGTTTAAAATGTCCTTTTTTTTTTAGATCACACAAGTCTTTAGGGTGGTATTAACATAATGACTAACACAAACTAAAACAATTATTGTGTGTCCTTTGAAGAGGACATCGGGTGTTAGTTATGCGAAGCATAGTATACAAACAACATTAACATACACAACATTAGAGCACAACAACTCAATGCAACAAATACTGAGCCCTCATTTGTAGTACTCCATCCTTTTTTGAAATGCAGAGATAAATCTGACACTTGAGGCAATTGATGACATGCAAATCATTATGGTTTCACTGGAAACACATTTAACACTACAAAGTGTGCTGCTTTTCCTCCTTCTTTCACAACAAAAGGGCATTATCACAGTACAAACCACACCACAATAACAAAATGAACTCTGGCTCACTTGAGAAAAAACAACTGGTGAACTGACCTAAAGACACAATAGCTTTACACCTGGGTTTTTATGCAGACGATAAGCATACAGCATTATGCCGAGATGGGTTTGCTCCTGATGTCTAGGCCCTCTCAAGGGGCCCCTTGTTTGGGGCTGTGGTTTTGGCCCATAGTGGACGACGGGCCTTTTTTCTGTAACTGGGTGTTTCTCAATGTCGAGGAAAGCTGCTCCAGAGCCACTATTTCAATGTCCAGCATACTTGGAATTCTACCGAGGCCGGCGTACTTCGTAGCGTGAAATTTCGAGGCTGCACATGTGTAGACTCCGCGGTCTTAAAATCCCCACAATGCTTTGCGCACGGAACAATTTCCCAAATCTTTGGCGGAAAATGTAAAGCGGGGCCTCTCATATGACGCACACTTGCACACTTGCTAGCCTGTTCAATTCTTCGTTCTCCGAATGCCAGGAAGGATTCTTGCCTAGCCTCTGATGGACCTGACTCGGAAGACAAGGAAGCCTCCTCGACATTGAGAAACACCCAGTGAGACAGACGTGTTGGCAGAACATGTTTCCTGTTAGTGACTGAAACCATGTGAGAATGGTTTAGTGTCGCTCAGCCTGTTGAAATGTCCAGTCCTCACTGGAGGACAAAGGCACAATCCTCTCCTTTTCTGTGGCCCATATACTAAGTCTGACTCCTGCAGTGGTCGGAGTTTGAAACCAGACAAAAAAACGTCCCTTTGCTGCAAGTCGCCCCTTCTTCCCTTTTTTCATTAATAAATGCAAAAAGCCTAAATAAATAATCTTTAATGTATGCTTTATTGATTATTTTACGTTTTGTGTACGTCCTCAAACAGATACCTAAACAAAGTCATAAAGATGTCAGACAGGACAAAAAGTATAAGGAAATACATTTTACAGTGGCTGAAAACTGTTTAAAAAGTTCAACTAAAATACAACATCCATTACTTGTTTGTTGCATTTTCATGTTTATGTTATGAAAAAACAAGATGAAAAAATATTTGATTTAAATGTATTTAACCTTTTGTGTTTATCTTCCAACAGATACCTGTCCAAAGTCATCGTCCTGAACTGAATACCAAAGAACATTTTCCTCTGAAAGACATCCTGACACCATCTGATGGAGAATACATGACATAGCAGCATTTCCTGCTGTTGATAATTCACCCTGTGACAGAGGTGAGAGAAAAACGAAATAAGATTTAGAGATTGGTAAACAGAGCTGAGGGTGTGAGATTGAAACACTTAAGAGAAAGGACAGTATCTTAGTGAGTTTTGCTTTTAAAAGACACCAGTGACCGAGACAAATGGCTGAGAAAACCGCTCTTTTTGAACGTTTCCTGAGCTGCCATGTGTGTTCAGAGACTTTCAGAGATCCTGTGTCTCTGAGCTGCAGCCACAGCTTCTGTTCGAGCTGCCTGCAGGCATTCTGGGAACAAAGTAAGAACAAAAACTGTCCCATTTGTAAAAGAAAATCTTCAAAAGAATATCCTTGGGTGAATTTGACACTGAAGGAGCTGTCTGACTCCTTTGCTGAGAGACAGAAAGCTGGATCACCTGAGACAGAAAAAGGAGAGAAGAAGCTGGAGGTGGTGTGTAGTAAACATCAAGAAGAGCCTAAATTGTTCTGTAAGGATGAAGAGAGAGCTGTGTGTCCTGTCTGTGAGTTTTCTCTCCACCAGACCCACGAGGTGGTTCCTGTAGAACAAGCAGTCAGTGAGCTGAAGGACCTGCTGACATCTGAAATCATTTTGGATTCTGCTGTTCATAGTGGGAATTTGATTTACCTCAAACGTGTTGGAATTAACCAAGTTCCCAGTCCAAGAGTTTTGCAGTATGTTCTGAGCTGATTATCAAAAACAGACAGCACATCTTTGTATAAGAAATACAAACAACATTTTATATATTGTATGAAGAGTCTGGGAACCGAGGGGAAAAAAAGTGTTTTCCAATCTTCTTTATTTCCTACCTATTTAGGGTTAAAAAAACATCCTGCAATTTAGACTTTTTTACATTTCATTGCATTTTTAAATGTTATAGTATGTCCACTGACGTCAGGACCATTTTAGTTTGAAATGACACTCAAAATTAACAGGTAAACTATAATGTATTATGCTTATAGAGTGATATTAATACAATAATACATTCACCTTTATTTAAAACATAAATAAGTAATGGATCTGAACATTGCTGTTTATTTGGTCACTAAAAAACTAGTTTGGTTTTTGGTGAATCTTTCCAGATCTTCAAAGACTTTGTAGTCAATGTACTGGGAAAGTACCTCATTGAAGGCTTCTCAATTCTTTAACTTCCCCCTCCTCGACTCCTAGAGACCCCGGTATAATGAGACAATAACAGGCTACAGATTCGGACATATACACACACATATATTTATATAGAGCGGAAGAGCTCACAGATGTCCTCACAGACATTTTTAACATCTCCCTGAGCCAGGCTGTTGTTCCCTCGTGCTTCAAGGAAACCACCATCATTCCAGTGCCAAAGAAGTCATCTCCATCCGGCTTCAACGACTACCGCCCCGTCGCACTAACTTCCACCATCATGAAGTGCTTCGAAAGGCTGGTCATGAAGCACATCAAATCCACCCTCCCCCCCATCACTGGACCCGTTTCAGTTTGCCTACCGAGCTAAACGGTCCACAGAGGATGCAATCTCCTCCGCTCTCCACCCAGCCCTCACACACTTGGACACTAACACTAAGGCTAAGGACCCTTATGTCAGAATGCTATTCATAGACTTCAGCTCAGCATTCAACACCATCATCCCCCAGCAGCTTGTACAAAAACGTACAGACCTGGGCCCCAGCCCCTCTCTCTGCAACTGGTTGCTGGACTTCCTCACAGAGAGACCACAAGCTGTACGGATCAACAATAACACCTCAGACACCCTCATACTGAGCACGGGGGCCCCCCAAGGATGTGTGCTCAGCCCCCTTCTCTTCACTCTGCTGACCCACGACTGCAAACCCACCTTCAGCACCAACCACATCGTGAAGTTTGCAGACGACACTACTGTGGTGGGTCTCATCAGTCACAACGATGAGACTAACTACAGGAAGGAAGTGAACCAGCTGGCCCTGTGGTGCCAAAACAACAACCTCTTCCTCAACCTGGAGAAAACAAAGGAGATAGTTGTTGACTTCAGGAGAACCCACCGTCGACCCCCACTCCCCCTGACCATCAACGGCGCTGCTGTGACGCAGGTGATCAGCACCAAATTCCTTGGTGTGACCATCACTGAGGACCTCACCTGGAAAAACAACACCACCGCTCTAGCGAGGAAAGCCCAGCAGCGCCTGTACTTCATCCGGAAGCTCAAGCGAGCCGGAGCATCACCCCCCATCATGCTGTCCTTCTACCGAGGCGCCACCGAGAGCATCCTCAGCAGCTGCATCACGCTGTGGTTCGGAAGCTGCACCGCCGCCGACCGCAAGAGCCTGCAGCGCATAGTGAACTCTGCCCAGAGGATCCTCGGTGCCTCACTCCCCTCACTCCAGGACATATACAACACCCGCCTCACCCGCAAAGCACTCAGCATTGTGGGTGACTCCACCCACCCCTCCAACAGCCTCTTCAGCCTCCTGCCTTCAGGAAGAAGGTTCCTCAGCCTCAGCTCACGCACCTCCAGGCTGGGCAACAGCTTCCTCCACCAGGCGGTCAGGCTGCTGAACTCTCTCCCCTCCCTCCATCTCTTCCGCCCTCTGACATCTCTCCCCTGAACTCTCCACCCTGCCTCCGACCTTTCTCCCCTGCCCCAAATGGTCCTGGACTCTAACCCCCTAACTCACTTTTCTGCCCATCTCCCATGCTACTGCACTGAAACTGTACTTTGAACACTTAAATTATATTAACATTTTAAACTGTATACCCCAGTTATCTAGGCCCTTTGTTTTGTTTAATGTATACCATGTTTATCTAGGCCCTTTTTGTTTTTTGTTTTATGTATACATGTCACACTGTAGGACTGCGGGAAACGATATTTCTGGATGTACAACATGTAGAATTATTGACAATAAAGCTGACTTTGACTTTTGATATAAATATATACAATTTCAGAATCAAAAAAGTATGAGAGCACTCTCATAATAACGTAACACAATCAGAGACTGGATATATTATCCTTATAGCTCTTCCAGAGAGCCTCCTCGATGCTCGATGTGCATTTAGAGAAATTAGATGTCCTTCAACATGGCGCACTGAAATCCATTTCCGGGTCACTACCGGAGGACCGAGGAGTGGAAATTAGAGAATTGAGAAGCCTTCATTGACTCTAGGGTCATCTCGACTGGTTTTATGGATGTGGTCTCCATTTGACCATGCTCAAAGAAACAAACTTGGCATTCCTGAGGCAATTCAAATGTTTCATGGCTCCACTTAAAATAAAAACAAGACATACGTGCTACTCTTGGCCCACAGGGACATGTCTTTCCAGCTCGTCCCTATACAGTATGTCTCTGTATCTGTATGCTCATGGAGCCTCCTGCATCTTTCCCCCCCTTCTTCTTGACCCTCTTCTATCCCAGGTGTGAAATCCTCATCTCTCTCATCATCTGAGAGCTCAACATCTGAATCTCCCGTAACTATCTGGTACAGAAAATGTCTGCTACTTCAGTTCTGTCTCCTGCAACAATATTGAGTCATTAAATCCATGAAGACGGTCCTGACGTCCACTAGGATGGACATTTATAAAAGAGCTGTTATTTCAAAACTTGAATTATTTAATTGCTTTCAGAACTAATTATATAGTTCCTCACATGTTAATAAAGAACATATATGATTTTCATGTTAAAAATAACAATTAATCAACAATATTTGACTTCTCTTCCTGTTGGTATGCCAGCCATTTTGGATGAAATGAAAGCGGAACTTCCCAGCATGCAAGGATATATTGATGCTAATACTTTTCTACTTTTACTTGAGTAACATTTTGAATGCAGGACTTTTACTGTAACAGAGTATTCCTACACTCTGGTACTTCTACTCAAGTACCAGATCTGAGTACTTCTCATACCTCTGCGTTGTAATCTCTTCAGGATATTTGACAGTCTGAGGTTTGAAGGGCACACAAACACAGACACAGACAGAGACCAGTTCAAACACAAGACGTGAACTTTATTAAATGTAAAGAAATTATAAGTTTGAACACATCAACGATGCAACAACAACTATGCATTATTAGTTTTAAATGATATTAGTGGCGAATAAAAAATATGAAAGAAGATAAAATCACGTGGGTAATAAGAAATATAATCAGAGTTAAGACGTTATGGAGCTTGGCGTCTGCGTCCGGAGAGCTCGGGGAAGTCGTCTGGCATCAGAGCGTGATCTCTGCAGGTCGGACACGTGCTCTGCTCCTTCAGCCACGAGCGGATGCACTGAGGAGAGGAGAGGAGAGGAGAGGAGAGGAGAGGAGAGGAGAGGAGAGGAGAGGAGAGGAGAGGAGAGAGGAGAGGAGAGAGGAGGAGAAACGCTGAGTTAAAACCTGCAGCTCCAAAGGCTGGACCAATAAAACTGACAGCGCACAAGTGGGGACTAAAGACACAAATCAAAACTCAACTCAAAGGGCCAGTTTTATATATAAGACTATATAAAAATACATATATAAATATTTAATATATATAAAATAATGTATTATATTACATTATTGCCTCTGCATTGGATTATTATCGGATAGGGTAATAACTTCATAATTAACTACGTCTGAAAGCAGAAGTCTAGGGCAAATAATTGCAAGTCTCTTCAGGGAGAATGCCACAAAATGAGATGCATTGTGGGACATGTAGTTTATGGGCAACGTGCTTCTGTAAATCGGCATGTAACCGTATAATAAACATATTATATTCTTTCAGAGCTCTTGTGGGGCCACATGAAATGAAGTCACGGGCCGGATTTGGCCCCCGGGCCTTGAGTTGGACACCCCTGGTCTAAAGTAAAACTAGAAACTAGAATTATGAATTAAATGTTTGGTCTAAAGTAAACTAGTAACTTGAGTTGTCAAAGTAATTCATACTTTTTGACAGTTTTCCATACATTTTTAGATGAAAGGTCCGTGAACGGCTAAAGGAAATATATAAGACCTAACCACATTAAAGATATTTCAATACATTCTTCTTGAGGTAACTGAATAATACACTTTAATACGACTCTGTAAACTGATCTGATGCTGCCAGATGATCAAATAATCATCATTACCGCTTATTTCTTCAGTTTATAAAAGCGTTTTAACAAATAATTGCATCTTTTGAATGACTCTTATGGGACTATATGTTTTTATAACAAATGATAGTCAAACCTTCATAATGTGTCATGACATCCTCTCCTATGATGCTTTGTCTCACCTTGTCGTGGAAGCTGTGTCGGCACTCCAGCACACAGATGTCGTCCGGACTCATGTCCTCGTGACAGATGATGCACGGATCCTCCATGTTCAGCTGCAAAACAAAAACAAAAACAGAATTGAGTTAAGATGAGAAAGCTGAATTAATCCCAAAGTACCTTGTAGGGATACATTAAGAACTTTAAGTCAGTTTAGTTTTCATACCAACTATGTGCAATATATACCTGTCCGCTAAATCCTCAGAACTGTTACAGGATGTGTATTTTGTAAATTGTGTAATTTCTATTATAATTTTCTTAAAGGGGACCTATCATGCAAAATGCACTTTTTGATGTCTTTTATACATAAATGTGTGTCCCCGGTGTGTCAGGGAACTCACGCAGCGTCAGAAAAAACCCTCTCTTTTCCTCCGTACTCAAATCTCTAAAAACGGGGCTACAACGGAGCTGATCCAGATTAGCGTCCGATATGACGTAATATCTGAAATGTGGACCCACGGCCCTATCAGAAAGTTGCTATCAGAAACAATGCCCGACTGTTTTGGACGTAATATGGTCGTTGTTTACATTAGCATCGCTAACACTCAGAGCTAACCTGTACTGGAGAGCATGTGTGTGAAGAAGCAGGAAATAAAAAGGAACTCACCTTGTGGTATAACCGGCAAGAGAGAAAGCCTTTGAGCTCCATACTGTTTCAGAAATAATCCTTGATAATCCATGATATGGCGTTTCATCACGGCAGTATTTAGTTTAGACAGTAGCTGTCGGGTCCCGCATGAGCTCAGCCCCCTCCTTTTTTATTTTATCAATTTTTAAGCTTTATACCCCAAATCAGCACTTTTGAAACAGGAAGTGAAATAGAGGGATATGAGGCATGGCTAGAATGGGTTATCTGTTTGGCATTTTGAGCAAAACACTTCATAGACATGTTTTCTATATATTTTTATATATCTGAGACCTATGCTATTGCCTAAAAATAGCATGATAGGTGAGCTTTAACTTTAGTATTTTTTATATATATATATATATATATATATATATATATATATATATATATACACACACATATAGAAATGTATTTATTAGGATAAAGCTCTTGAGATGCACCATGTCGTTTTCAAGGGGGTCCCGACAAAATCAACATCTTACAGACATACATGAACACAATAACAGAAAGCAAAGCATGACAAACCACGTACAGTCTGTTAAGTAAAATTCATGAAGTAATACAAACAATCATTACAATTTGATAGACAGTAAAACTAATAAGAGTCATAGATCAGTTTCATCAATACCAAGAACAGCCCGAAAGTGAGATGGTAATGCACGCTGAAACACACCCAATGATGCAAGGGATCTAATAGTAGCAGGTAAATTATGCTTCTAAGGTAACATTAAGCTGTCTTTGGCTCTTTTCTGCTGTAACAATGTAAATGTCCCCTCTGTGGGACTAATACAGTTATTCTGATGTTCTAGAGCAGCGGTTTTCAAAGTGTGAGGCGCGCCTCCCTGGGGGGGCGCCAGAGAGCTTCAGGGGAGGCGCAGCATGAGAAAAAAAAGTAACGAGAACAAGATGAGTAAAGTGTCACTTGCACACTTTTGGCTGTCTGTGGAGACCGAGTTCCCCCACCTCGCCAAAAAGGTTGTAAAAGTGCTCATTCCCTTCACCTCCACCTACCTGTGTGAGTGTGGGTTTTCCGCATTGACTTTGATCAAAAGCAAGTACCGGTCAAGGCTGCAGCCAGAGGATGATCTGCGTTTATTCCTGTCTACATTGCATCCCCGCCAGAGTCCTGCACGGGTCTGATTTTCAAGACCCGCTCACGCCCCGCACCTGCAACGTGCAATACCGAACCCGCCCCGCCACCCGCACATATTGCCAATTAGTTCCGCAAACCGACCCGACCCGTCGGCACAAGATCCGCAAACCGACCCGAACCCGCATATTCTAGGAGCACTGAAAACATGCAATTATTAACACACGCAGTTGCGTATTTGGCTCAAAGAGTGTGGGATGTTGGTTATTTTCTCCATGACACCAAAAGCCTCCCAGACGTTGGATTTCGCTCTTGAGGAAGAGTTATTTACAATGCTGTATTCTCCGCTAGAGCTTCACCTCAGCCATTTCGAATGTGGCGCGCTCAGCAGCAGATTGATGCGGTGCAGAGGTTATGATTATGCCCGGTCCCGCGGGGGAGAGGTCCGATTGGGTCACCCGTCGGGTACCGACCCAATGCAGGACTCTGATCCCCGCAGGACTCTGATCCCCGCATCATCCGCCTGTGCGCATCAAAGACGCAGACTCATTGTTCCCAGCACTAAAGTAGGGGTGAGTGTAATAAGGAGGCAAAGTTGATGTTCAGTGTGTTGCCGGGAGCATATAAGGATTCATCCACGATGTTGAAAATGTAAAAAATGTTTAAAACAAATATTTAAAACAAAAAGATAAAAAGGTTTTTAAAAGTTATTTTGTAATGTTTTTAGGAGGTGATGCTACTCAGCCAATCAAATCGGTGCAGTCAGTGAGTCAGCACGATAGATTCAAACACACAGAGACGAGACAAGAAGAGAGAAACAGTCGGAGTAACTTCAAATGGCGTGCTCAAAAAAGAGAAAGGTAGACAGCGAAAACAGAGCATTTAATGACATTTGCTCTTACTGGACCTCTTTGAAATGCAATTGAATACCCCTGCATTATAGCAACAACAACAATAATAATAATAATAATAATAGCAATAATAATTGGGAGGGGGGGCGCGGCTGTTCTCATGTTCTCTGAGGGGAGGCTCACCTTCCCAGACTTTGAAAACCCCTGTTCTAGAGTTATCCTGCAGGTCTTACTAAGGACTGATTTCAGGACTTACTGCATCAGAGTGTTTGACTCTCGGGTGTCCCATCGGTTGCCAGACCGGCGCGGCGCACTGAGCCGGACTGCCACGTCCTTTGGCGTTCAATTTGGCCGCATTTAGCTTCTCCTGAAAGAAAGAAAAAATATGATTAAAAAAAATAATAATTGTGATTTTCACTTTTTATGACATTTTTACAACATACTATAGCATGACGTTTTTTTTGTTGACATTTCTTTAACATTCAGAGCATGACATGTTTACTACATTCTATGCTATGGCTTTCTTTCAATGCAATTTTTCACAACATACTTAACCTGTTCCACTCTGAGCCTGTTTTTCAGGTCTCAGGCTCGAAAATGACATTCCCAGAACAAATGACCATATCTTCCCTTCTAAAAGGGTTAAATTAATAATCTTTTTTCTCAAAGTAATGATAAACCTGTGAGTTGGATGTCGAAGTGTCAGAATCAATATAAATGTTTTTTATTTTAAAGAAAATTCAGATTTTACATAGTAAAAAACTGTAAATTATAGTGTCCGTCCAAAAATTATTTTTTACAGATAGTGAAAACTACCCTTGGATGATGGGTTAGTAGACTAAAAGCTTTAGGAATCCAAAGTACAACATATAATAAGTACCCTGTATCAAGATTGATGCAAAACAAGTGAAATTTGACCTTTTTAGAGAGATTTAGCCAAAAACTGGGCCATCTGGGGTCATTTGGGTGGATTTGACCTATCTCTGGCCCCCCTTGCTCGATTTGGTTGGTTGACATACCCTTGTGACCGTTAGAGCCAATAGAATCGAAGGAGGAGACTCACATACACACACATTGTAAAGTAAAAATGTGGCCAATTCGCGTGTGGAAAACGAAACCAAACTGGAGGAATGTCTCCTTCTGGAGTTTGGAAACTAAAACGCAGTTGTATTGCTTATGGATTATCAGAAATAATTTCAAAGAAGGCACAGACACATAGGATGAACCTATGGATTAACTGCAGCATCGTTTTTTTATCGTTTTAATGCCATTGAAGACCACTTTTGACCAAGGTAAGCCATATTTACATGTTTAGCTTCTTAGCTCCACATGTGATGATGTACGCTTTCGTTGATAGCGTCGCGAATGTTTATCACTGAGTGTTGAGGTGGGCACCGGTAGATTCAGTGTCTCCAGGACACCAAAAACGAGTGGTTGGCTGTGCATCTAGGATAAGTAATAAGGGAGTTATGAGTGAGTTTAAGTGCCTTTGTAGGTCCCGTTTTTTCGATCGAGGCTAATTCAGTGCTAGCATTGTGGGTTTTTTTTGAAAAAAAAAATTAAAAAGATCAGTTAGCTGAGTTTCTTCCCGTTACATGGATATAACACATTCATAGTTTTATTCAATATTAAGATTCCTTAGACGTTGTTTCCTGCAAATTACGCGTTTATCCGCCCGGTACCGGGGGGAAGGTGTGAAACAGGTTAAAGCATGAGATTTTTTCCGACATACTATAATATGGCTTTTTCCCCCGACACACGGGCATTATGGCATTTTTATAAAATATACTATCATATGTTTTAAGTAGGGCTGTCAGTCGATTAAAATATTTAATCGCGATTAATCGCAAATTAATCGCACATTTTTTATCTGTTCTAAATGTACCTTAGAGGGATATTTTTCAAGTTTTTAATACTCTTATCAACATATGAGTGGACAACTATGCTTTATATGTTTGTTTATTATCATTTGAACAATGACAAATATTCTCATGAATATTAAACACAACAACCTCTGAACATTACAAATATTCGCCTCAATTCAACCTAGAACCTCTCTCATACAATACTGTGTGTGTGTGTGTGTGTGTGTGTGTGTGTGTGTGTGTGTGTGTGTGTGTGTGTGTGTGTGAATCGTTGGAGCTATGTGCGTGTGTGTGTGTGTGTGTGTGTGTGTGTGAATGTGGAGGATCGTTGGAGCTATGTGCAGCTCAAGGCATATATGCCTGTGTGTATGAGCTGTGTTGCGGCACTATCCGTGCTGAGTGTGCTGTCTGGCTACCTGCATAAAGTCAAGTGCTCGGCGCAGTTGTCGGCGAAATGTCGCTCCTCTGTTTTCATTGAAACAGCTCCTTATATGCGTTAGCTCAGCTAGCTAGCACCAGATGCTAACAACAACACGTAAGGTGTGCTTCGCTCGCGCCACACATACACACACCCTCCCGGTCCTCCCGATGGCCAGTCCGGGCCTGCCGGTGAGCGTGGAAGTGTGGTCTGCCACAAGCGGGCAGCAGGAGCGGGGCTGTCAGCATCAGCTTGTAGATGGTATTTTAAACTCGATGCGCTCTGAAACTACGGCGGCCGAGGACAAAAAATACACATGCGTTAATCGCGTTAAAATAATTAGTGGCGTTAATTTTTTTTTGCGTTAACGCGTTATTAACGCGTTAACTTGACAGCCCTAGTTTTAAGACATATTATGGTATGACATTTTTACATATTATACATATATGTCATGGCCAGAGGTGGGAAGTAGTGGAGTACAAATACTTAGTTTCTGTACTTAAGTACATTTTTCTGGTATCAGTACTTTACTCCACTACTTATTTTTCTGACGACTTTTTACTTTGACTTCTTACATTTTGAACACAAATACCTGTACTTTCTACTTCTTACATTTTGAACACAAATACCTGTACTTTCTACTTCTTACATTTTCCAAACAGGCTGGTTCCTTTAGTTTGAATGTGTGTTTGGTGGCGTGATCATTATTATTTAGAGTCATTGCGTGCCTATTGATTTGAACACGATCCGTGTATCCATCATTTCCTGGTCTTCTCTAAAGAAGAGGGACCAATGAAAACGTTGTCATGTTGCCGTTGTTCAGCATGGAAACATTCATTAGCTAACAATGACATTATTGTTCTATTAATATAAAGGGAGGTCAGGTACTCTTTAAAACAGCTGCTAGTTATGGGTACTTTTTACTTAAGTACATTTTAAAGCCCATACTTCTTCATTTTACTTGAGTAAAGAAGTTTAGTCAGTACTTCTACTTTTTCCAGAGTATTTCTAAACACGAGTATCTGTACTTCTACTTGAGTAAAGGATGTGTGTACTTTTGCCATCTGTGGTCATGGCTGAGGTCTGAAAGTTTGGCCTTTAAACCCTACCTGATGGTCCAGGATCAGCTGGGTCACTCCTCCCACCATGTCCTGCAGAGCCATGTTGTTCAGACTGCCTCCGCTGGAGAAACGCAGGTCCTGAACGAACCTCATCAACTCTGGCCTGAAGATAAACACAGCAAATGTACTTCAGTGTCAACATTTGTTCTGCGAGTGTAAACCTGCAAGTTGAATAATGCGTGATGCTTAATAGAAGCAAAATAATAAATTCCTCAAGTAGAAATTATACCTTGGAGTCTTAAAAGTCTTTTGTATTTGCCAAAATATCACGAACAAACAACTCAATCATGATGGAGATTCAACAAGTGTTTCTGTTTGAGACATGTTATAGTTGGAATAGAAAAATGTTAGAAATAGCAGATAAAACGGATCGAAGAGTGAAAATATAAAAGTTGACCCTGAGGAAAAATATCTGTAAAGATCTGACGAATAAAACAAACCATAACACAAAATAAATAAATTCCACTGGAAACGTATACCTAGGAGTCTTAATCGTTGTATTTGCCAATATATCAAGGAGGAGATTATATAGTTTGAATAGAGAAATGTTGGCTCTTTTCTAAATAACCTTGTATACAGCTACCGTCCTGAAGGCTCTTATAACATACACTCTACTGAAGTTAAATTAAATGCCATGGTCTAATAAAAAAGGTCACAGGGTTAAACCGTCTGAGGTAAACTTGGCACCAGTTCAAACACAAGACATGTTGTTTATTCAATGTAAAGAAATTGTAAGTTTGAACACATCAACGATGCAAATAAACTATGCATTATTAGTTTTAAATCACATTAGAGGAGAATAATATACCGAGTAAATACCATGGTCTAATCAAAAAGGTCACAGGGTTAAATTGACCGAGGTAAACTTGGCACCAGTTCAAACAGATGTCGTTTATTCAATGTAAAGAAATTGTACGTTTGAACACAACGACGCAAATAAACTAAGCATTATTAGTATTAAATCATATTAGTGGCGAATAATATACCGAGTAAATACCATGGTCTAAAAAAAGGTCACCGGGTTAAACTGAGGAAATCTTTTCATGAGTGCTGTACCTCTTATAGTCGGGGAACATGGAGACCAGGCGCTCCATCGCTTTCTCGAACACGGTGCCGTGTGCAGACTCCATTGTTCTGGGGGGGGGGTTTGTAAGGAGCAGCTGCAGACGGCTGGGAGTACGAGGGGAGGCTGTGAGAGGCTGAGGGCGGGGGGGTAGCTGCAGACTGTCTGGCAGCAACTGACACCTGAAACATTATCAGAAAAGAACAGTTTTTATTGTTATTATTGTCGACTTGGAATTGATTTTTCCTTTGTACATGTGATGTTTTGGTGTTTTGTTTCTTTGGGAACTAAGTTTTTGTGTTTCTCTGATTATCCTACAATACTGTTAAGATTGGCTGTGAATAAGAAAATATGAAGGACAGACCATCTATTTCTATTTATTTATTTTCTTTGAGAAAGGGGCAGGTAATATAAGATTATTTTTCTTCTCCCTGCTCCTTTTCGGGTATGGTGTGTTTATAGAGACATGTTTTGTAAATCATTTTTATACATTAAGTTGCATTAAGTGCATACCATGAACGGAACAAATAAAAATGAAATTTTGCAGCCGTTTCTGGTAGATGTTTTGTTCTTTCAGAGATAAACGAAGTACTTCTGTGCCAATCTGATCTTATCGTGTAGCAATAGATCTAGTGGTTACTCTGGAAGACCAATGTTTAATTTAGTGCCTTTAGCCATCAGGCTGCACAACAAGAGGTCAACAATGTGACACAATTACTGGACATAAAATACACACTGTTTTCACACACACATGTAAATATATCTAATATGTATATATGTTCATTTTAATTCATTTCTTATTTTATAGTTATTTTATCATTTTAAATTTGTATCTTTGATTTAATTAATCTGTGCTGTTTTTCATTCTTACCCTGTTGCTGTTAAAATACTGAATTTCCCCACAGGGATTATTAAAGGTCCATCTTATCTTATTGTTGTTATTGTCGACTTCCAAATGATTTTGCAGTCGTTTCTGGTAGATGCATTTTTCTTTTAGAGATAAACAAAGCACTTCTGTGCCAATCTGATGTTATCGTGTAGCAATAGATGTAGTGGTTACTCTGGAAGACTAAAGTTTAATCCTAAATGAACAAACTCCAAAATAATCAATTGCTTGTATTGTTTACAAATAGAGCTGCACTGTTTCCTTTCTTCCAACATTAATAACTGCATCCTAATGCACTAATATACATTCTCAAAGATATTGAAATGACTGTTATTTTGTATATATTGATTGTTGTGCTTTTATTTAGATCTAAATGTGTGCATATGTATACATGTGTCTGTTGATTGTGATATATATATATATATATACACACATATATATATACACACATACATACATACACACACACACAGGTATATACATATTTTTATATTGATTTGTTTTGTATTCGGGATTGTGGGAAACGGTATTTCCATCTAGTACACACAAACTGAAAGATTGACAATAAAGTTGACTTTGATATCTTGAACTGGTAAACAAGTCTTACCGGCGCAGCAGGAGGGTTTGGCTGGTTGCTAACGGCGACGGGAATTAACTCGCTGACTCTCCTGCCGTTCTTCACCTGGTCGAGCTGCTCCTGGTACTGCGCCTGTTAAACGTAGAGAGTCTTATAAACACACATCGTTCCTTCAGACATCTTTATCACATTTATTGTAATTCATTATTACAAAGTCGGCTCGGGCCTCATCGCTCCAGATTTACAAAAAAACTAATCAATAAAAAAAAGCCTAGTAGCATTTTCAGTTTATAAGATAAGATATACTTTATTGATCTAAAAATGGGAAATGTTGTAGTTGCAGCAGCATGCAAAACAATTAGAAATAATTAAAAAAAAAGAGTAGAAAATAAACAATTATACAATATAAAAAAAGAGTGAAGTTGACTGTGAAGAAAAATATCTGTTAACTATCTGATAAATAAAACACTGTTGAAGGGCTAAACTACAGCTAACACAATATAAAAAGGGGGATATTATTTATATTTAGTGTGCAAGAATGGCATATTAAATTAAATATAAATGCGCGTCACGTGTAAATTAACCATTGGTGCTCGAGTTGACTGCCTGAACTAGATGGCAGTTTTCGTCCCATATGTGGACTATGTGTAGCATGTGTAGTAGGGTGGTCCTTCGTGAGAGGTACATTTTTTGAATTCATTTATTTTAAGCTCCAATCACCGGAATTCGTTCTAGTCAAGAAAACTCTCCTGGTGAATTTTATTCCTCAATCTGACAACATGTACCCCTCCCTCATCAACCTGGGCTGCCACACCAGCAGCCACGGTGCTGCAACTGAGGCTAAACTTCAAGGTTGATGAGGGAGGGGTAAATGTTGTCAGATTGAGGAAAAAAAATCGACTCAAATGGGTCAATTTAAAACTGAAAACTAACCCTAACCTACATCCCAACTTCACAAGAGGCTTAAAGGTCCCATGTCATGGCCATTTCTACTGATCATAATTCCATTGTTGAGGTATACTAGAATAGATTTATATTGTGCAATTTTCCAAACTCACATTGGTTTCTCATACAGCATCTCTGTATAGTATGTGTATTCACTCTCTGTCCTACACGGCTTGTTGGAGCTCCTGCCCCCCCCCTTCCTATGAGCCCAGTGGCCGTCTGCGAGACAGCGAAACCCAGCCCGAAACACACACACACACACACACCCGCAGCCTGGCTGGGAGTTTGTGTGTGTGCTCACACACCGACTCACAGCCTCGCCGCGTCCCGCCGTCTCAGGGAGGAGAAATCGGCGGAGCTGCAGCTGAGTAAAGATTGAGTGTGTGTGTGAGGAATTTGGGACGTATTTGGGACGTTACGTTACGTCCCAAATACATCACTATACCCAAGAAGTAAACAATGGAAAAAGAGAAATCTCCAACGAGGCGTTCTGGGGCAGCACAGACAGGTCTTTTCTGTGTTGGAGTTTTACTCGCTACAGGGTGTACTTTGAGGGTTTGTGACTCTGCAGACCGTTTACATGCATACAAACCTTCATAACACACAAGGGGACGGGTAATAACCGGAAAAGCATGACATGGGACCTTTAAAGAATATTGTTATTGTTCTCCAAGAGTGAGATGTAGTGGAGTTGAAGAGCACGATAAGACATGAGCACAAGCCTCTCAGTGTGTAATGATCTTGTTTTGTTGCAGTGTGTGAGATGCATTCAAGTACCTCAGCAGAGGAGATTTTCTTTTCCACATCCTGGATGTTAACTCTGCAGCTGTTTCGTGTTAATTCCACGTCTGGGGTTGGGTATCTAGGGAATGACACAAGGACATTTACACAATAAATCAAAGCTGATAAAAACATTTGTATTCTGAGTGAAAGTTTTCCATTAAAAAGATTCAAAGGTTTGATTGTCAAATAGAATATGGGATATGTACAAGAACAGAATATGAAATAATGTAAATTAAATAAAGTTTATTGCAGTGATAATTATTTATATAAATTAATTAGTAGATTGCAAGATGACAACAGGAATGTTTAATTAATGATCAGAAGACAGCAGAGTTATTGTCGACATCCAATTGATTTCACAGCCGTTTCTGGTAGAAGTATTATTCTTCTAGGGATAAACAAAGTACTTCTGTGCCCATCTGATCTTATCGTGTAGCAATAGATGTAGTGGTTACTCTGGAAGACCAAAGTTTAATCCTAAATATACAAACTCTCAAATGATGTCTTTATATATTGCTTTTATTGCTTACAAATAGGGCTGCACTGTTTCCTTTCTTCCAACTTTAATAACAGCATCATATCTTCTAGCTTGTTGATGAACTGCAACAAGCTGTAGTGGTAAAATATCTGCAGCAATAGATGTAGTGGTTACTTTGGAAGTTTAATCCTAAATGAACAAAAATAAGGTCTTTATATATTGCTTGTATTGTTTACAAATAGGGGCACTTAGCAGAGCTCAGGTGTTTAGCAGTGTTGTGGCCTGTGGGATGAAACTGTCCCCGAGTCTGGTGGTTTTTGTGCGGATACAGCGGTACCGAATGTTTCTGATTTCCTTTGTGTTCTTTTACCTGTGAGCTGCTTCGTCCAGTTTGCTCAGCAGAGCCTTGGCGTTGCTCAGATCTCTGTAGAGGAAAAACAGACCCTGATCCCGACTGCTCTCCACCACCAACACCTGAGGAGGAAAACAAACGGGCTTCAAAACTCACACAAAACTCATGCCTAAGGCGCGTTCACACTGCAGTACTTTTCCCACTTTAGTTCCGATATAGTTCCGAATTGTCGCGTTCACACCAAAAAAATCCGGAACTGAAATCAGTTAATGAGAACCTTTTCACCCCCTTTTCCATCCCTGCTAGAGAGCAGGTACTTTGGTGGGAGAAAAAGGTTCCTATGTCTGATTGGCTGGGCGGATTGCAAACCACGCCCCGTAAAACACCCAAAAAGTTTTGTGAAGCTGCCACTTTATTATCCTCGCATTAGCATTATTAGCATTAGCATTAGCCCAGCGCAGAAACGCAGAGAGACTAACTTATGGCAACACAAAAGAAAACATGGGAGCGGTGGAGATGAGGTGTCGGCGTTCAGTAGAAGCCAGTCCCCAACTCCGGGGACTTCCGGCCGGGGACTTCGGGTGGCAGTATACGCCGTGAAGTTGTTTGCAGCCTGCCAGTAAACCCAAAGCAGAAGAAGAAGAAGAAGGGACGTCAGCGGCTTCATTTGCCTAATCCTCCCCCAGGGATTTATTCCGGTGTGAACGCGATCTGTACTTAGTTCATGAGAACCAAAGAGTTCATGAACTAAGTTCTGATGAACCTTTGTGGGAAAAGTACTGCGGTGTGAAAGCTCCTATTTTGTATTCGTCTGCCTGTATTGTTTTGTGTTCATTTGTTGTAACTTTGTTCATGCTGCCCTTCTTGGCCGGGTCGCTCTTGAAAAAGAAATGTTAATCTCAATGAGACTTTTTACCTGGTTAAATAAAGGATATATATATATACACATGCCAATTCTGTGTTTTATTCATCTTTACATTCATCTGTATTTGTCTTTGTGCTGCTGGAACAGCCACATTTCCCTGTAGTCAAATTTGTATATTCAGGGATTCACAAAGAATAAATGTCAAGACAAGATGAACTCTCTAAATTAAATGTGTTTTTTTAGCATCAACACCTTGATCAGGGGTGTCAAACTCAAATACACAGTGGGCTAAAATAAAAAAATGGGTACTAGTCGAGGGCCGGACTGGTTCAATGTTTATTGCAAAACTTATTGAAATGAATTTATTGCACATATTAAACCTGGAACTAACAAAGCTTAAATTATTGCCTATAAAAACATTAAATAATCAGTTGCATTCATTTCTTATGGCTCTATCTGCAGCTTTTCCAGAGTCATTTCTTATGATTACATTTTCCCACAGGCCAACAACAGCTTCAAAAAAACTGTTTCCCTCAAAGAAAAAACCAAACATGCCCTGTTGTCGTGAGAGAAAAAGTGCAGAAGGAAACATCCATGTAAACTCAAGTGTGCTGCTCTGTGATGCTAGTTCAAGCCAGATACTTGGCATCTCATCTTGGGTGCAAGTTCATCAATGATTGGGGTCAGGCTCTGAGCTGAGGAGATCCTCAGGATTGAGTGAAGGTGTGCGTGCAATATACCAGCAGACCAGATCTAATAGTAATTAGAAATTATCCTGCGGGCCGAAATTAAATCCACCAAGGGCCTGATTTGGCCCCCGGGCCTTGAGTTTGACACATGTGACCTAAACTCTTACCTGAGCGGAGTGAGACCTCCTGGTGGCCGAGGTCAGCGAGACCTGACAGCGCTTTATCTCATCCTCCAGACTCATCTTCTCGGCTGCTGATTGATTGCTAAAAGATGAAAAAATTGAATTAGACATTTTTAAAAAAAGAGTAGAAAATAAACAACTATACAATATAAACATCTAAAAAAGAAGATAAAACCGAACGAAATGAGTGAAAATATAAAAGTTGATCTTGAGGAAACAATCTGTTAACTATCTGACAAATAAAACACTACTGAAGGGCTAAACTACAGCTAACACAATATAAAAAGTGGGATATTATTTACATTTAGTGTGCAAGAATGGCATATTAAATTATATATAAATGTAAAATGTACAGTGAGAAAAAGTTATAAGTCCAGTTATCAAAGATAATTTTCATCACTCACCTCAGCTCAAGGAAATCATTCAACTTATTGTCAAAGCTGTTTTTCTTCTCTCGGATTATTTGGGTAAAACTGAGGGAGAAAAAAAGACAAATTCAAAAAGTGATTTTCAACAAGTTACTCGCTGACCATTCAATCGATCAAGAGAGGAGAGAAGAAACAAATGCACGGTTGTAAAAGGCAAAATATGAATCTTGCAAAACAAACGCAACAGTTTATTCTTTACTGCATTTATAAAAAATATCAATAAAAGCCCTGGCTTCAAAACGAACGTACAAACACAAGAAATAAGTCATTATTTTGTCTCTAAGATGTAGTGAAGTAGTAGTAATTCTACAAGTACTTAAAGCAGGGGTGTCCAAACTACGGCCCGCGGACCATTTTGAATCGGCCCTCAGCTAATTCAAAAAGTATAATGACTTAAGTATAATAAACTTCTGCTTGTCTTATATTGTACTTCTTAAATATATATGTTCAAATATATTACACAGTATTCATATATTAATAAGCCCAAAATAAATTAAGTTAATTAAAGTTGAAAACATGTTCTAACAAATCTAAGTTGATGAGGAGAAAACCCAATAACAAATGTACATAACCTTGAAATAGACCCTTCATATTTCATCTTATTATTAGCAATCTGAAGCTTCTGTTTTAAGGAATGAGCCGCTAACAAAATGAATTAAACCCTCCGGAGAGCTGTGAGCTGTTTTTTTACTAACAGCATTTTCAAGTATCAAGAATAATTTACCTACTTTTGATTGATTTTTCTAACTTAACTTAGATAAGTTAAGATAAGTATATTTTTCTGTATGTGACCCTCGGTGAAAAAGGTTTGGACACCCCTGACTTAAAGTAAGACATTTTTTCACCGGGTGATTTCTCTCACCTCCTGTGTTGCGTCACCAGATCCTCCGTCTCCACCTTCAGAGCCTTCAGACCCTCCTGGTTCGCTCTCTTCTCCTTCTGGTCCTTCTTCACCTCCTCCTCCAACTTCTGCTGGAACATCCCCAGCTCCTGATTGGTCACCTGCACCACGGAAAACAACCGGACACACTTTCAGATACAGTCAAAGTCAACTTTATTGTCAATCTTTCAGTTTGTGTGTACAGAGAGATCGAAATACCGTTTCCCACAATCCCAAATACAAAAACAAATATATATAAGAATATGTATAAAAATATGTATATACCTATATATACACATTCAAAGGACACATTTATACATATGCACACATTTAACAATCAATATATTCAAAATAAGTCACTTCAATATCTTTCAGAATGTACATTAGTGCAAGATAGGGGTGCATACCGGTTCCCGGTATTACCGAAATACCGGTTACTGGCGGCTACGGTATACCGTACCGAAATCAGATCCGTTTTTTTATAAAAGTGAGGCGTAATATCCTTACACTCGCGCCCAAACCATCGGAATTACGATGTCAATTTCGCCGTGAAACTCCGCAAACGAGTCACTTTAGAAAGTCTAAAGTGTGGCTGCATATGACTGCCAGTCTGAATGGTGGGGTCTGTAACCACTGCAAGAAGTTTATTTCTGGGAAAGGTGGCAACACATCCAACCTCCAACCAATGCTGTCTCGTATGGCAACCAAGTACCTTTGTGTTCAGGGAAGTAGCGTGCCAAGCTAGAGTGTTCAGTTTAGCAGGTGATATCCTACGCTGTGAAAGGGCCCGTTTGGATCCAGAGAGAGTTCAGTTTAGTAGGTGATATGCTACGCTGTGAAAGGCCCCGTTTGGATCCAGAGAGCAGATATGCTCACCTTCTTGAAGATGAATGCACAAAACTGAACTGTGATGGGATTAGTTTTCTTTCATCAGGCAAATGTTGATTTTAATGATGCTATTTGTTTTATGTGCAATGCCGAGATCTCATGATCCTTTATGTGTTCTCTGGTCAGTCGAATCTCAGGTTGAATATTGATTATACTGGTGCCATTTTCTTTTTCCATTGACAAGATGTACTATTCACGCCTGATGGTTGATATAAATGATATTGCAGAATCAGTTTTCTTCATAGATAACGTGTTTTTCATTGTTTGTTCAGTACTGAAAGGTCTAAGTCCCACAATTGAATTTAATATTCATTTGACATGTTGACTATATCATAAAGCGTTTCATGGGAGTAATTGCGGGATGATTCAATTTTTCCCTTATGCAACATGAAAGTATCACGATATGTATCGGTTGAGTATCGGTATCGTTCAGTGGTATCGGTATCGTAAAAAAGTCAACGATATGCAACCCTAGTGCAAGACTGTCCATAGTGTAAAAAAAGTGTCTGGTGCTGGAGAGAGCATGATTTGTACATGTTTTGTTTAAAGTAACATGTAAGTTGATGTTATAAGTTGTCAGTATAACAGCGTATGGAGCTACCTGTATGTTGGTGGTGATCTGCTGAACCTCTCCTTCCAGGACAGCGAGGTCTTCTTTGTGCGTCAGGTTGACTTTGTCGCAGTCTTTCGACATTTCCTTCATGCTCTGCTCCAACATCCTTCCGCTGTGTTGCTTTTTGTTGATGTCACCCTGTATCAACAACAACAAAATGTTAGTACTAAAAACCAAACAACTTAAAAGATACGTTGCAATAGATTGAAGCAAATAAATGCCATACTAGGTTTAAATATCAAGTTTCCATAGAACATTTGATATTCATTTGTTTAAATGAAAACAATGATTTGTTTTCATTTAAACAAATCATTGTTTAAATTAAACAATGATTTGTTTTCATTTAAACAAATCATTGTTTAAATTAAACAATGATTTGTTCATTTCGATAAACAAATCTAATCTGTTTATCTAAATGAACAGATGGAGATGCTAATTATGTCAAGTGCCATTAGGGTATTGCACAATAAGGGGCATTACCATGAATAGTCTATCATGCTTTTATCATTCAAGGCATCACTTTGTTTTTTTAAATAGCAGATGAATAAGGATCAAGTGTCTCCATTAAATAGCTTGTACAGCAGAAAACAAGTGAAAAAGTATACGTTTTAACAATTAGGTTAAGTGTCTTGGTCACACGAGACATCTGTATCATGAATCTTTGTTGACATTAATGCAATGAAAACAAATAAATACAACTCACCGGGCAGCTCTCAAAACGCTCATGAATCTCTGTATTCACCGCTACACTCCTCACGGTCTCATTGCACGTCTGTGTTTGAAACAAAAGAGCATTTTAACTTCCCACACAATTCATATTTCATCTAGTTCATTTTAAAATTATTATAAAGTGTTTGGTATGTACCTGTACAGCGGCATGTTTCTTCAAAATGCTTTCATCAGATGAAACAGACGATGTTTCAGAAACTCCTCGATCCCAAGCAGTGGGAAGTAGATCCAACGCTCCGTAGTCAGGTATAAAGTAAGGGTCTTGCTTTTCATCGTCACCATTGCTCCAGGCGTAAAATGAATTATTAACTCCAACAAAGGCAGGCGCATGAGGCAGGGGGGCAAATGCATATGGATTTGGGAGAATGGGATGGACATTCTGTGCGTATGAATAACCGTTCTGATCGCTAGGGAAAGCACTAAAACTACCCTCGTCCAAACCAGGACACGGATACTCAATGTCGGGATCGGTGATATCGTCCAGGTCGTCCAAACTGGCTCCGTGTCCGGCCTGCTGCAGAGTGACGGCGTGTTTAGCCAGGCCGATGCACCGCCCCATCTTTATGAAGCGCAGAGACTCCAGGAGGAAGACCTCGAAGCCGCCCATTTCCTGGATCTTGTCTTTAGCAACGACAGGGAAGTTCTCCAGCTCTCCTACCAGCAGAGGGTCCTCAGCAACCAGCGGACCGTGCTCCTCCAGGATCTGAGCGAAGTAGCTGTGGAGAGACGAGCAATTATTATTATTATCAGCAGGGATGGGTACCGTTAGGATTTTATCGATTCCGATACTGCTTATCGATACCGGTATTTTTTTATACTTTTCAATAATTTGGTGCTCAAAATTATTGACATGATTACAAGAAGTGAAGATTAAACAGTCATTTTATTGTAATTTATTTTTATTTAATGTAACTTTTTCAATGTCATACCAAGCAGGTATGAGTGTGTTTGACAGTGTGTCTCTGGAAGCGGGGCGGTAATTAGGGGCAGTTCATAAATCCATGTAAACATGACCATTATTCAGTTAAGACGAGACGCTGCGTGCGCACCTCCTAAACCGGAGGCTCCGGTCGGCTAACCATTATATTGCATTTATTATTTATAATTGTAATGATGGATTATCACTTTATCAGTAATCATTTTAAAGTTACACAGAGACATTGGATTAACTGTTTTTATGCCCTTAAACACAACTTTTGATCACAAAACAGCAAAGGTAAGACATAATTATCATCATGGCTACGTAAAGTGAAGTTGTTTTCTTACTCTTTCCTGGCTGCTAGTTCAGTGAGTTTTGGTCGTACAGTGATGAGACTTATACCAATGGAATCAGCTTTCATGTGATATGTTGTTTGTGCAGATACAATGACGTAGAAAAGATCGCTTTTGCCAGTTATGTGCTAAAGTAGCCGTTAGCCCGTTTTGCTAAGTGTTGATTTAGACTTTTGGTGTTGGACTTCTGTTCCGTGTAGCTAAAATGGTTAATATCGTCTGTTAGCTGAGTTTCTTCCCGTTAAGTGGGTATGCATCATTAATAGGTTGTTAAATGTTAAGAAGCCTTGAGACGCTGTTTCTTGTCTGTTGCGTCTGCCCCCGGGAGTCTCACAATAATAAGAGCGCTGTTGGGAGAGATGACGAGTGGCATTCACAGTGGCTAATCAGGGTGGTACTCAAACCGGATACGTCACACGGGATGAGGGTTCCCAACCAACCAGAATTGTTTAAACAAAGGAAGTAGCGTAATTCATATACCGATAGCAGCACCGTTTGTCCAGCGGCTTAACGGTATACCAATACCGTCCAATCAGGTACCGGTACTGACTTAGTACCGGTTCTCGATACACATCCCTAATTATCAGGGACTCAGTTTTATCCCACAGGCCATAAGACTGCTAAACACCTGAGCTCTGTTAAAGGTCCCCTATTATACTGTTTTTCATCAATATATTACAGGTTCCAGATATATACAAAACATGTGTCTGAAGTGTTTGGCTCAAAATACCAAGCAGATCATTGCAGCATCCCATAAACAAAAATTGAGACAGAAATACTGAGGAGGAACCGAAGCCATTATCTCTGCTCTATTGAAAGCCATCGGACTCCTTTCACAAGAAACGTAATTTAAACTCACAGGACACACAAACTAAGGCAGAGGTAGACCACACCCATTGGTTTTCTGTGAGGTTAAATTACAGGTTTTGTAACAGGTGTCTATGCATTGAACACAGCATTAGTTCCCCGTCAGAAAGGCCTGTATTAGGGCAAAGTAAATCAGTGACAATATCCTTTTGATAGCATACACTTAAACTTGTATTTATTTGTATCTTGAGGGTTTTTTTAAGAGGCTAAAATAAAATGCACCCCCGTGAGCCAGCACATTTTGTATTGGCCAAAGGGTGGTACTAGACAATGAGACCTTTATATATTTGCATAAACGTCACTGTACGAACACTTGAATAGCCCTTATTGAATATATATATATATATGTATTTTATTCATGCCAACGAGCTGCTGATGTTAATGTCTCAAATGTTTTCGTTATTTTACAGCACTTTGGTCGATGTTGGTTGATGTTGGTTGATGTGAGTTATAAGAAAATGTGTACTCAAATACAGTAAAGGATATCTGTTTTATTGGTTTCTATGTCCATATATATATTCATGTTGCAATGTTCGAGAAGCCTGTGATCTAAGTTTTTTTATTGCCATATCTACACTGTAGCTAATGTGCACATGACAATAAAGCCTTGACGAATGATTGAAGGTTGTACTCACTCATACAAACTCTCTTTGGTCGGGTCGGGGTTGTTGTCCAAAATGTTTTTATAGTGACTTCTGTGTCTCGTGGTGTTGTACTGGTCCTCAAAAATGGCCACTTGCTCTCGAAGGTGACTCGGGACACTGAAGGGATCACCGGGGTGAAGGAATGATCTGTTGAAACCCAGACGTTATTTATAAAAAGGAGTTGTTAAAATAACCGTTATAATTCTTATCTGTGTTTCCAATTTGGAGGTTGAGGGACTTGCAAAGTGTCATCTTCAAAAAAGTCTTGGTCCCATTCCTCTCTCTGCGTTTGGCTGCTGTTTCCAGACCAAACAATAACACCCTGAGAGGAAGATGAGAGGACACACTTCAGAAAGACGCAAAAAAAAAAAGACACTTCTTTACAAGCTATGAGGGAAAATCTGAATTCTTTGCACCTTTGGTCCTTTTTTCTTTTTCCGGGCTCGACTCTTCAAAGGAGAATTCTGAAATCAAATCAAATTGAATAAGAATCAATTGACGTTTCATTCATAGTATACAACATATGGAGTCTTTTACACGATTTGAGTGTCAATTCTACTTACAAAACACTTGTTATAAAACAGGTAAGTCAAATCAAGCAATCTGATTGGTTCTTAGCCGTGATATAATGAGCGTATATCACGGGTAGAATTGTAGTTACTTTTCACAAGTCAGTATCCCTCCGCGTCTGAGAAAAAGCTACAACCTTTACAACTGTTACATTACGTCCGTTACGAAACTAACTCACTAACAAAGCTTAATATGGAAACATTTAAGGTTGACTTCGATCTCCGGGGTGGCCTTACTATGGAGGAGTGGATTGAGCAGTGCCTATCTCCAGAAAAAAGAGCACCTAAACGACGACATGCAGAGCATCGTGAAGAGCAGGTAGACCAACTGGAATACAACCGAAACGAACCATTCAAAAGCTTTCTGATGCGGGTCTTGAAACAAAGCAGAGAAAAGATGACCGTTAGTGGCCACAGGTGCGAAAGCTCTCTCCAGAGCTACTGGAAGCCGAATCTCAGGGACCGGAGAAAGTGGAGCAATATTCTCGCCACGCCAAGCAACAGCCTAGAACAGGGGTCGGCAACCCCTGGCACGCGTGCCAGCATTGGCACGCGGCACCGTAGCCAGTGGCACACTAGGAATAAGTCGAATAAGTGTGCAAAATATTTAAATTGTATTTTCGGATCCTGAACGAGACCGCCGCCAGAGCGCGTCTCCCCGTTACCTGCAGAAGGAAGCCATGCACGCAACCCCGCTCTCTTTAACTCCAGGTGACTTTCTGCCGCTTTCCTCCGTGGTGCAGTGCTGATCGTTTCACCACGGAAGAAAGCACTTCACAAATTGCAGTACCCATAAGGAGCTTTACAAATGTCGCAGTTTTTTTTATCACCATCTCACTCTGCATGACCCTAATATCATAACATGTGTGTTCTGGAGAATCACAGAACGGACGATCGTCGTCATTATTATGCCGTTTAAACCAATTATTTAAATGTGTTTGTTAAATTCGGTATCATGTAAGTTGCGCTGACAGGTCCACACACTGCTTCCCCGCAGCGAGGCCCCCCCGCCCTCCTGTTGATAGATCACGAGCGTCAAGCTCCTCAACATCCTCAACACCCCCCCCGTTGATAATTCTCGATCGTTGGCACGCTGATAATAATTTTTTTTTTTAAATGGCACTTCATATCAAAAAGGTTGCCGACCCCTGGCCTAGAACAACCTCAACCTATACAAGTAAGCATCTACTGATGCTGGACAGTTTTTCAGTGGGTGCACAATAAACGGCAACACTAACACTAATGTAAATAAATAGCCAAATAATCGATCAACGCCGTCTGTCTAATATGCTCGCTAGCTGTTAGTGTTGTTGCATAGCAACCACCTCGCACTATGTTTTGTGAGGAAGCCAACAAAGGGACTATTTTATTTTTAACATCATTATTTACTAATAACAACTATTTAAATTGGAGTGTGTATTTTTCTTTCATATTGCCACACTTGGTAACCGTTTTATAAAAGCAATAGCTCACTTCAGGCCGTGATATATGCTCAGTATATAACAGCTAAGGGGCGTGGTTCGGCCTGTGATATAATGACCATATACCACGGCCTGTCGTGAGCTATTGCTTAAATATAGGATATTAAATTGTCTTTTAAGTGTCTTTTAAGGATACTACTACCCTACTACAACAACTTACGATATGGTGGTAATGTAATAATTAATATATTGACTGACTTTAAAAGGACTACCTTAACAATTTTAAAGTCAAAAGGCAACCAACTACAGTCTAGTTTATGAGCTTTAAAACCAACCAATATGTTTAAAACTTAACAGCATATGGTTTCTTTCACACGATTTGGGGGATCAATCCTACCTATAAAACACTTGCAATAGGATATTAAATTGTCTTTTAAGTGTTATTAGGATACTACTACCCCGGCAACTGTTTTTAAAAACATGCAGATATCATTACGATATGGTGGTAATGCCATATTTAATATATTGATTAAAATGGTAAAGGTAGTCCTTTTAAAGTCAAAGTCAACAAACTACAGTCTACTTTATGAGCTTTAATCAAAATACCAATACGTTTAAACTTACATTTTGATTTTCATCAGACTTTTTTAAGACTGAACAATGTCCATCTGTAAAACAGAAATGATTAGAGGTTAAATCCTGAGCAACAAATGAACACCATGGATTTAAATGTTAGTGAAGTGGAATAAACAGTACGTACCCATCATATCAAAATACTCATCCAGTATAGGGTGGCAGGAGAGAAACTGGTCTCTATGTTCCTCCAGAGTCCAGATAAAGAGTCTCATGTTATCATGCGGGGCCTGTTTTAGGTATTCAGTCTCAGTCAAGCCAATGGTTGAAAAAAGATCTGGCCCAATATCAAACTCTTCAATTATTGAGTCCTGCATCGGTCCAAAGCCGAGCAAAAAAGCTAGATCCAGCGTCTCCAAGTGTCCCGCATGGCGATCAATGAAGCTCTTGGCAGCATTCAGACCTGAAGAGAGCAACAAGGAGACGGTTAGACTTCAAATATAGAGCGGTGCAGGGATGATGTATTTACCCGGAAGTAAGCTGCATGGGTTCCCTCGACAAAAAAGCAATGGGATTTCTCCATAGGATTTTGGAATATTGTAAAAAACAAGATCTGTGGAAAACGAACCCGTTTGATAAATGCACGTTTTGTTCAGCCGGATAATATCCACACGTCTACCCTACTTTTATAATTTTCAAATCATAAATCTAATCGCCAGAAGCAAAAGGCTAACGTTATGTAGCTATGTACAAATGACAATAAAAGCCTTGAATCTAGAACCTTGACACTGAGCTTCACACATATTTAATCGTCACATGATAAATGCTGACCTGCATCGTTGACGTGGCTCGCCCAGTTGTGGAGTTTAGGATTTATATCCCGACAGCTACTGAGCAATTAAAATTACGACCCAGCCCACTTTCCATCGAAAATAATGCATCAGAGCGGAAAATAATAGTTTCTTCATGTCCTAAAGCTTCAGAGTCATATATTGCACCTCAAAACATTAAGTAAATCCAGAGTTACGGTTTCAGTAAAAGAAACTATTTAATTCAGAAATCACAGTTTCAGTGTAAGCGTTTTTGAAGAACAGCAGCACCCCTGATACCTGGTTTAGACAAAACCCTTGAGCAGAATTAGCTCGAGAACTACTTTATCCCAAATGTTTACTATGGAAAGACTGACCTACTATCTAAGGACTAAAGCAGAGATCTGTGAACAACGCTGGGAAAAATAGACAGTGTACAAGGAACAAGAAAGACTGTAAACATTGAGTAGTGTGGTCCCCCGTTTTGTTTTTTCTAACTATGTATTTGTGTGTGTTATATATTTGTCAAATGAAAAATAATTCGCTCCAAAACTACTATTCTATTTTATTTGTATTTACTTGCACTATTTTATCTGTGACCTAAGATTTTCATTGACATAACTACACTGTAGCTATGCACACATGACAATAAAAGCCTTGAATCTTGACACTGAGCTTCAGACACATTAAATCATAACATGATAAATGCTGACCTGCGTCGTTGAGTTGGCTCGCCCAGTTGTGGAGTTTAGGATTTATATCCCCGCAGCTACTGAGCAGCTGGATCAGGATTCGAGCCCAAACGCGGTTCTTCCTCTCCAGCAGGAGCTCGACGACCGGTCCGAGCGTTTCCATCGGCTCCTGCTTCCAGTTCAGGATCCTCTCAGCGATCTGGTTCCCCCTCGATGAGTCCAGCTCTAGCCAGGGCTTCAGACTCTGGGTCAGCGTTGACGGCTGGAGGCCCGTTTCCTCTCTCAGCAGCTCCAGGTTCTCACTGATCTGCAGCAGGACTCGATCCCTGTACAGCAACCAGGCTGAAAAACACAGTGAAACACAAACGGTGAGTGATCAACACTAGTTTTGCTTACAGATCTCCTAACATGCTATTTTTAGGCATATATTATGCATCTCAGATATATACAAATCAGTGTTTCCACCAGACCAGGGCTGAGAGGGCATCCACCCCGAGAGCGGGGGGGACGTTGTGTCACGCGACTTGAATTTTGAATTGAGCCGTCCCTTATAGATACTATCTCTTTACGTATTAGTGATGGGAATTCCGGCTCTTTATGTTACCACAATTTACCACGGAGCCTCAGTTTTGCTGCTGCGAGGCTCCGGCGCTCGCAGTTCACGCGCGTGCTCCACTAGCACCACCCATCAAGGCTCGCCGGCAGTACACTTTCCGTCACAGGAACACACTTTGCTGGCAGCAAAAATAATCCCACCAGACTCCTTTGCCCCTCCAACAGAGGGATGTCCTTGTCCTTTTTCATCATTTCAAGCGATAAAAACTCTCGATCTTCTCTCGGATTATAACATTTTTTGGACGCCCTCGGCTCGAGTTCAGGGCGTTCCGAGCTGAATAAGGGCGTCAAATGACGGCAAGACGCCCCCCTGGCCTTCTCTCTCAGGTATACTACAAGGTGAGTTTATTTTTATTTTCTGCTTTTTTTTTTTTTTTTTTTTACACATACTCTTAGCTCTGAGACAGGGAGGCTGTGGCTCAGTGGATAGTGTGCTGGACTTCGAATCAGGGGATATCAAGTTCGAGTCCCACTGCAGTCAGCATGTCCTTGTGTCCCTGGGCAAGACACTTCACCCCAAATTGCTCCTGTGGGGATTGCCCACAGTACTGAATGTTAGTCGCTTTGGATAAAAGCGACTAACAAATTACATGTAATGTAATGAGTGTTAGCGATGCAAATGTAAACAAAGACCATATTACGTCCAAAACAGTCGGGCATTGTTTTCTGATAGCGCTGTGGGTCCGCCGCCGGTATTACGTCATATCGGACGCAAATCTGGATCAGCTCAGTTGAACCCCCGTTTTTAGAGATTTGGGTACGGAGGAAAAGAGAGAGGGTTGTGTTTTCTGACGCTGCGTGAGTTCCCTGACACACCGGGGGGACATCTTTATGTATAAAAGACATCAAAAGCATGATAGGACACCTTTAACATGGAGCTCTAAAAAGCTGAGGCTGATCCGTACCTTTCTGTTCAATCTGTGTCGGCGAGTCTTCTTTCTGCTGCAGAATCTCCTCGTTGATCGTCTGCTTTTCTATGAATGACTGCTTATGTTGCCTCCTCTTAAGTTTGTGCTCATCCTTTGCTTTCATCTTCTTCAGACTGAAAGAATAAACCGAGAGAAAGGCATTTTTTAGAAAACAAGGCGCTTGGCAATAACTCTAAATAATCTTTAAAGTCAATCAAACTGAAACATTATTGCAGATCACAAAACTGATAAAGATAATTTATAAATCAGAATCTATATATTTGTTCCCAGTAAGGCAAGGCAAGGCAAGGCAGGCAAGGCAAGGCAAGGCAAGGCAAGGCAAGTTTATTTATATAGCACCTTTCAACACAAGGCAATTCAAAGTGCTTTACAAAAATGGAAGACATTATGAAAATGGCATTTAAAATCAGTCATTAAAAAGAAAAGATAACAAAATAAACATTAAAAGAAAAATTACATGGATAAAAGTTAAAAGTTACAGTGCAGTTTAAGATGTGAATAGTTCAATTAAAAGCAGCGGCAAAAAGAAAAGTCTTCAGCCTGGATTTAAAAGTAGTAAGAGTTGTAGCGGACCTGCAGGTTTCTGGGAGTTTGTTCCAGATATTTGGAGCATAATAACTGAATGCTGCTTCTCCATGTTTAGTTCTGACACTGGGGCTAGAAGGCAGACCAGAAGACCTGAGAGATCCGGATGGTTCATAATTTAGCAGGAGGTCAGACATGTATTTTGGGCCTAAACCATTCAAAGCTTTATAAACCAGCAGCAGTATTTTGAAATCTATCCTTTGACATGTGATGTGATCCACTTTCTTAGTGTCAGTGAGGACTCGAGCAGCGACGTTCTGAATCAGCTGCAGCTTTCTAATAGATTTTTTAGTGAGACCTGTAAAGACACCATTGCAGTAGTCGAGTCTACTGAAGATAAAAGCATGGACAAGTTTTTCCAAATCCTGCTGTGACATTAGTCTTTTAATCCTAGATATGTTCTTTAGGTGATAGTAGGCTGATGTAGTAACTGTTTTAATGTGACTGTTGAAACTCAGGTCAGAGTCCATGACTACACCTAGATTTCTGGCTTTATCTGTTGTTTTGAACATTGCAGGCTGAAGCTCAGCGCTAACTTTTATACGTTCTGCCTTGGCTCCAAAAACCATTACCTCAGTTTTATCTTTGTTTAATTGGAGAAAGTTCTGACACATCCAGTCATTGATTTGTTCAATGCACTTACTCAGTGTTTGAATTGGAGCATAATCTCCTGGTGAAATTGTTACGTAAATTTGTGTGTCATCCGCATAGCTATGGTAACTTATTTTGTTGTTTTTCATTATCTGAGCATGTAGATGTTAAAGAGAAGAGGCCCCAAGATGGAGCCTTGAGGTACCCCACATGTCATGTTTGTCAACTCAGATGTGTATTTACCTATAGAAACAAAGTTTTTTCTGTCCTTTAAGTAGGACTCAAACCAATTTAGAACTGTTGCCGAAAGTCCCACCCAGTTTTCTAGTCGGTCTAGTAATATGTTGTGGTCAACAGTATCAAACGCAGCACTGAGATCTAATAATACTAACACTGAAGTTCTGCCACTGTCTGTGTTTAAGTGGATGTCATTGAAGACCTTTACAAGAGCAGTCTCAGTGCTGTGGTTTGGACGAAATCCTGACTAGAACACATCCAAACAGTTATTTAAATGCAAGAAGTTACTCAACTGTTGAAATACAACTTTTTCAATGATTTTACCTAGAAATGGCAGGTTTGATATTGGCCTGTAATTGTTAATTACTGAAGCATCTAGATTATTCTTTTTTAAGAGCGGTTTAATGACTGCAGTTTTCAGGGCCTCTGGAAAAATACCTGAGTGAAGAGACTTGTTTACTATATGAAGTAGATCTGAGGCCATGCAAGGAAAAACATCTTTGAAAAATCCTGTTGGAATAATATCAAGGCAGCAGGAGGAGGATTTCAGAAGTTGAATAATGTCCTCTAAGTTTTTATCATTAATCTGATGGAATTGTGTCATGGTGTTTGAATTGATATTAGGTGGACATAGGGACAACACATTTGCTGTACCTGATGCAGAGGCACTGACTGCTTGTCTAATTTTCTGAATTTTGTCAGTGAAGAAGGAGGCAAAATCATTGCACGCCCTGGTGGATAGAAATTCAGAGGCTACTGACACTGGGGGGTTAGTTAGTCAGTAAACACTCGTCCATCAGCATGAACTCTATTTGACTCACCTTGTACATTTCTGATTCACTTTGAACTTCTTTGGAGTCGGGGGTTTGGCGATGGCAGCTTTAAACTGAAAAGAGAAAGATTGTCTTTACTATAAATGCAATTGTGTATATTTAGGTTAAAATACTTCATGTTTTTTTTTTACTTTCAAGACTTTTTATGAACCCTGTTCCCCTGCGTTGAATCGTCTTACCGTGCATTTGGGCAGCCCCGTCATACCAAAGATTACGATACTGCAGATTTTGCCCAGACAGTCCGATGTAAAACACGACTCTTGTAGGAAATCCTGTAAAAGAAAAACACAAATATTTAGACTGGAAACAGCAACAGCTCTGGCAAAGGTAGAAATGTGAATCTATCCTGGAAACGTTAGCTTGATGATGATGATGGTGGTGAATCGAGAAATTCATGGAGTTTACCTTTTCATTTCTGTCAGAGAAGGATGATGTCTTGAGGGCCTTCCAGCAGGCGATGTGGTATTCGATGATGCAGCTCTGACAGCAGAAGATTCTAATGTAGCCCTAAAGTAGAATAACCAAATGCAATATTATGATTATTGTTAGAAAAATATCATTCGTCACCGGCTTGAGCTTCAATAATCAGGATCCATGTATTTATGATCCTCTCAAGAATGGAAGTAGTCATCACATACAGAGCATCAACTAGTTCCTGAACAGTGTCCTTCACATGCTGATATCCAAGAGAGGGAGTTACACAGTCACAAGATGGAGGAATACCAGTTCTTGTAGGTAATCATAAATCGTTTCATGTACAAAACACTGAGTTTTTTTCTCAAAATGTTGGCTTTTTTTGGAAAATCTCAAAATTCTGACTTTCTCAAAATTCTGACTTTTTCTAAAAAATCTCAAAATTCTGTCTTTTTTTCGCAACATTCTGACTGTCTCTCAAAATCCTAATCCATAACCCTTTTTCTCAAAATTCTCTAAAAATTCTGTATTTCTTTGTAAAATATCAAAATCCTGACTTTTTACTCAAAATCTCAAACAGTGTCCTTCACATACTGATATACAAGAGAGGGAGTTACACAGTCACAAGATGGAGGAATATAAAGCAGTATTCAATGTTTAGTTCAGATTAGCTCCACGTCAGAAATGATCATGCTTGTCATATGTCTATCTCCATAGAGGCTGAATCATCATGTTAATCACATAGCTATCATATGCCTCAAACAGTCCTGATGCTCTTCTAGGTAATCATACATCCTGTCATGTTCACAGCTACAGTTGGGATACCTTTGTTATCATGATACTCTCATATTGGAAGAGTACATTCAGTATTTTCCCAACAATTTTGTTCCATTGAAAGCTCAATTTGAAGAATAACTAACCAGTGGCTGCGACATACCTTAAAATCTGGGTCCGTCAGGTAGATCTCTGCCTTCATGGGGCAGAGGCAGATCTCCAGTCGACAGATGGCGTCAGGCGGAGGAGGAAATGTACACAACTCTATAGCTTGCTCAAGCATTCCCTAAAAAAACAGAAAACGAAAGTTATCAAAATGTGTGAATTCCAACAAAAAAGAGAGAGAAGTGTAAGCTATACTTTGTCAGACGCAAAAATGAAGTCTGGTGTCCAAAAATACGTTGAATAAATCTTGCTTTAATAAAATTGTTATTATAAACATCCACAAATATATGTCTTAAATAATAAAAATACAGCGACCCTCTCTTCCACACACTCCTCACACAGGTGAACAGATGATTATATTAACAATGAGTGTCGCCCATACCCATGTAACTGATCCAGCCCGTAATTGATGCAGAAATAATAAGTTAGTAGTAAAAACCCCAATAAATCAGAAGTCCCAACTCTGACATTCCTGGCTCCTGCAGATTATTTGATATGGTCTTTTGTATTTATATTGCATAAAATGGAGGGTGCTACTCCTATATCTATTCGTGTGAATCTTTAATGTTAGATGGCAATAACATCTTTTAATGATAAACTTATTCTTGCAACTTGTCTGAATTTATAGAAAATTGCTTTTACTACACAATCAAAGCAGTTATGTAAATTGGTCAAATTCAGAGTTAGCAGAGTGGGTGTTATTATTATTCATATAGCTATAATGTTCAATTGCTCACATTCGAGTCATATAATCTTTAGAAACTTGTATAAAGCACCAACCAATGACATACCTTGAAATAGTCCGGCTGCGTTTCTTTGACAATCTCATTGGTTAAAGGCCAGGTGAGTTTACCCGGCGTTATTTTATTCTTGACTGTCTGCAGGGAATCTGAAAACTGCTCCAGAGCCACTGTAAACCTGTCAGAACAAGAGGAAGAGTAGGACATATTTGAAACCGCAAAAAAGGTGCGACATAATGAAACTAAAACTGGAAGCCGCCGTACCTGTTCTCCTTGAGAAACACCCTCCCGGTGGCGTAGTAAACGAGACACTGAAAGGTCCGCTCCTCAAATGATTTGATCTTTTCCAGAAGCTTTTGTGCTTCTCCAAGTTCCTGTTTTTAACAAAAGCAACCAAACATTAGAATCTGCAACTTGAGGGATTTCCTTACAGTTCTCAATTTCATTTTTATTCTATATCCTCCGCTTTGTTCTTTGGCATCATATTTTTACTTTATTTTCTATGTCCAGTCATAATAATTCCTTATAAAGCAATGAAATGTTTTGAATATAACGAAAGCCACATTAAGGCCAGAACTTTATAATTGAATCTACTAATGTTTGTTCTCAGTTAATCTATTAACATTCACGAAAGGCAACAAAAAAAGAAAACCGGCAAACGTGAAGTCTTCAGATTTCTTGAGATACCCTCAAATATTTAATACAAAACACATATGTGACCCGCTCTATCGAAATCAGTCGGAAGTCGCAACGGCTCATTTCAAAATAAACGTGGATTTGCGTAAAAAGCTAGTTTCGGGGTTCGGGTGTTTTGTTTGATTTTAAACAAACAAAGTCTTGGCTTTCAGAATATGAAACTTATTTCCAAAATCACACGATAAATACATGTTTGAAGCTTGTAAAGGGAAGATGAAAGCTCTCACTCGCCACTCTGCTGTTCCGCAGCGCAGCTCCCCCTCCGGCTGACATTATGAATGTAAGGCGTATAGTAATCATAGATAACACGGCAGGGTCCGTTACAGTTTGTTTTCATCTGATTTCAAATAAACAAACACACACACTCGCGAGCTTCCCCCACACCAGTAATCCAAATCAAAATATCTTCCCTCCGTAGTACTTTGATCATTTGCTAATAATCAATCAGATCGATGGATTCCAGAGAAGAGGAAACTTTGAAGGCCTTTTTCTCAAAATGATGACTCAGTAACAGTCATTATATAATGTGACATATTTAGCTTAATATTTGGAGTACAACAACAATCCTGATATCATTAGAAAGCTAGGAATCTCCTCTTTCCAACAGTGTATACAACTCAAAATGTGTCTTCGGGTCAATGCGACTGATTTCGATGGAGCAGGTCACATGATAAAGACAGGAGGAAATCCTCTTATTTAAAAGGGCTGGATTCGAAGGATAAAAAGTTATTAGTATAAGAACCGTTGCCAAATATTTATCTGATGATCAACTAATCATGTACGCTCCATTCCCTGTAATACATCCATGAGGAGTTTTGCTTCACAGTAATGTCGGCACTAGAGGAAACCGTCCTTCATGTATTTAATTTACCTCAGGCTGGCCGATTTCGGTCAGAGCTGCTGCGTGTCCGTACAGCAACAACAAAACATCCAGCGTAGAAAGACCAACTTCCTGCAAGGGAGAACAAATCATATATTTAAAGGCTTAATATTTGATATGGTTCAGCATTAAGGAAAACTGAATTAGGGCACATAATAATTATAAAGCTTTATTTATACAACAGTGCTTTACAAAATGACACATCACAAGTTAAAAAAACAAACAAGACATTCCCCTCAGATTATTTGTTACTTTACAGCAGGGGTCGGCAACCTTTTTGATATGAAGTGCCATTTAAAAAAATGGTGTTAGTGTGCAGACGTTCGTGAACTGTCAACTGGAGAGCGGGGGGAGCCTCGCTGCGGGGAAGCTGTGGACCTCTGTCGCCGGTCAGCGCAACTTACATGATGCCGTTTAAACACATTTAAATAAATAAAGGACGGTGCCGGCCGTCAGCGAGCCCGGTCATCAACGGCCCGCTGGCGACCGGCTCGGTTTGCTGACGGCCGGACGTTCTGTGATTCTCCAGAACACACAGTTGGCCAGTCCGCCCCTGTGTAGCATATTATTTTCGATGACGGATGAGCAGATCGCCACTGGGCTCTCAACTAAAGACACAGCCACGCAAAAACTGCGGCATGTACAGCTTCTTATGGGTACTGCAATGTGTGAAGTGCGCTACACCCCTGATCGTTTCACCATGGAGGAAAGCAGCAGAAAGTCGACTGGAGTTAAAAAAAGAGCGGGGCCTAGAAGTTATCCTTCCGCGCTGCGTTGCGTTGCGTGCATGGCTTCCTTCTGCAGGGGGAGACGCGCTCTGCAGGGGGAGACGCGCTCTGCAGGGGGAGACGCGCTCTGCCGGCGGTCTCGTTCAGGATCCGAAAATACAATTTAAATATTTTGCACACTTATTCCTAGTGTGCTACTGCTTACTGGTAATGATTTACAGGTACATGCAGCAAAATATAACATTTTATCAGGTTGATAGACACAAAGAGGTCAAAGGTATGATAACAAAAAAATTAAAATGATTTCTCTCTGACAGATAAGACAACTGAGTCGGTGCAACAATATAAAGCCCCATAAAACAAAGTGAACATATCGGTACAACAGAAATACAAATAAAAAGATATTAGTAATAAAAATGCCATCATTCTAATAAAGAAATAACATAACAAATGCAAAGTGTTAAATATACTGTTACCTTGGCTGTGCTGGTGTCCAGGATGTTCAGAGCCTTTCTGAACGCCTGCTCTGCGTTGCGGCAGCGGAGGTCGGTCAGCGCGCTGTGAGCGTCCTGCACCATCGCTTTCAACTCTTTACACACACCTGCTTTACTGTCACCCTCGTTCAGATTCTGAAGACATAAAACACAACAGAGACACAGGTCAGTTATTTCATTTAAAGATGCCATAGATTAGCACTTAAGATGCATTTAACCTGTTGAGCCCTGAGCCTGTTTTTCAGGTCTCGGACTCGAAAACAACATTCCCAGAACAAATGACTATATCTTCACTTCTAAAAGGGGGTAAATTAATAATCTTTTTTCTCAAAGTAATGATAAACCTGTGAGTTGGATGTAGAAAAGTCAGAATCAATATAGATCTTTTTTATTTTAAAGTAAATTCAGATTGAACATAGTAAAAAAAATGTAAATTATAGTGTCCGTCCAAAAAAGAAAAAGAAACATTACTTATAGTGAAAACCACCCTTGAATGATGGGATCTGAGACTAAAAGCTTTAGGAATCCAAACTATAACATATAATAAGTACCCTGTATCAAGATTGATGCAAAACAAGTGACATTTGACCTTTTTAGAGGTTTAGCAAAAAAAAACACTTCTGGGGTCATTTGCCGTTTCTCTGGTTCTCATTGGTCGATTTTGATGATTGACACCACTTTTTAACCGTTAGAGCCAATAGAATCGAGGGGAAGTTCCTAAAAATCCATCTAAACATTGCCCATTGGTGAATGAGTGATGCGTAGCCAGAATGCCCAGAACCGGAAGCTGTCATACACTCTAGTTGCTATCGTAGCAGCTATATATGAAATCTCAGTTTTTGAGGATTATCAGTAATCATTTCAAAGTGACACAGACACATTGGATTAACCTATGGATTAACCTTCAGCAGCGTTTTTATCGTTTTAATGCCATTGAACACAACTTTTGATCAGAAAACAACAAAGTGAAGACGTTTTTAGCCGTTTTGGCATTTTTTGGCAACATTTTTTGTTGTTTGTCGTTTCGCCGCGAGTTCTGGTCGCTCAGTGATGATACTTATACGTCTGGAATATGTGGAATCTCAGTTTGGTAATCGATATCTTGTTTGTGCAGATACGATAAGTAATAAGGGTATTTTACCGTGAGTTCTGTGATAAGTGCATTTTTTTCGCTGAGGGCTAATTCAGAGCCTTTGTTATTACCCTTTGTTTCGTTTAGCCAAAAATGGTTAATATTGTCTGAAAGCTGAGTTTCTTCCCGTTAAGTGAGTGTGACACATTCATAGTTTATTAAATGTTAAGAAGCCCTCAGACGCTGTTTCTTGAAAAACAGATGCAACATGAGCGTGACGTGTTCGGTTCAGCCTCACCTTCACTTCAGGCGGACTTCTGTTCTTTGGTTTCTTCTTCGTTGGTGTGCCGGAGTCTCCCTTCCCATTCTTCGTAGGAGGCTCACTGAAAGCACAACATTTAAAATCAGGTAAATACTCTGAAAGGGAAAAAGGAAAACTGAAGCTCTTTAGCTGTAAACTTGATGCATGTTACAAATGTTTTACCAAAGTACTGCATCTAAATCTCGTTATAGAGGAGATGTGGAACAACTTGCCAAATCAAAGTGAAATGAAAGAATGGATTGAGAAGTATGTGTGATAAATACCAGAACTTTTATCAATCAATCGACCAACTGCACTTATAAAACAATGAGCAGGGGCGGCGGGAATCAACTAGTTAATTAAGAGTAAATGATTTCAAGCAGTGGCATCATCCTTTATAAAAAACATTGATATTAGTAACAGTACTTTTTACTAACCTTTTTGATGGTTTGGAGTTTTTAGTAGTGCCCTCTGACTGCGCAGTCTTTTCATTTTTCACTGAAGAGAAAGAGAGAACGTTGCTCATGAAGTCTTTAATTTTTACTCTGGAGGCACCAATATGCTTTTATTGTGCGAGCACTCTGCTGTCCGTAACGCCCCTCAGTTGGAAATATTTTTAATTAATATGTATTTAAGAATATGAGAGGCATACTGTGTACACCAGCTGGAAGTTTAAACAAACTCACCTTGTTGCTTTTCTTGTTTAACCACTGGCGTCTGTCAACACACAAGTTAATAAACACCAGTTAATAATTTATAAAAAAAGATATGCATTAGTGAATGTTTGCTCGCCATAAGATAAAACACAAAAAGAGAGTTACTCACTTTACTCTTAGGAGGAGGATCGTTCTTATGAACAGAGTTTACAGACAGCGGCCGTGGCTCCAGTGTTTGAGCTCTGAAAGTGCAAAAAAACAACATCAATTCATGTATCAGCATTTAATAATCACATCTGTAAAATGTGTGTGTAAAATAGCGCTAACATACTTTTTACTTTGGTTTTTCTTAGGCGGTACAACTGAAATCAAAGCACAAGAGCATGAGTTTCATTTTGAAGGGCATCAAAACAAAAGATTAGGGATGAATTCATACAGATTTGTTAGTAACTAGATTAGATTTCTGTCCATGATGAGCAGTATTCAGGTTTGAGATACAAGTACAGTGTCACAGAAGACAATAAGGAGCATTTACAAGTAAAGACAAATAACAAAATATACATGGAGACAAAAAAAGAAACCAAAAACAGTGTGTGTCAGAGTTTCCGTTAGCCAGTAATTACCGGACTATGACCGGTAAAATATGCTGAAGACCGGCAAATCTAAATCTCTCCGGTCAAAATAATTTCCCCTTAGCGCAATACCGCATCAGTTGCGCCACTTATGTGACAGACAAGAATAGTCAATTCTAATGTCTAACACTTAATGTGGAGAAAGAGATGTCCTGTATTTGTTGATTGTTGATTGTGTGATCTGTTGGTAATGCCTCGGGGTTCCGGTGGGCATGTAAACAAATGCATAATGCTGCGCTATACTTTGCGGCCTCACCCGGTTGCATAGCGACGCTTATTGTTTAGGTGTCTTTTAATAAGCAGGTATATCATTAGCTAGAACTAGGTAGATCTGATCGATATGGACATAAACGCGAGTGAAGTCTAATCTGACGGGAGAGAGAGAGATCAGTTGCTGCTGACGAGTCGACACGAATGAATGTGTGTGTGTGTGTGTGTGTGTGAGGAAGGGGTCGTCGTTACGTCAATTGGTTCCCGGAAGAAAAAAATGGAAAAAGAAAATCTCCAACGAGGCGTTCTGGGGCAGCATAGACAGGTATTTTCTGTGTTCAAGTTTTACTCGCTACAGGGTGTACTTTGAGGGTTTGTGACTTTGCAGACCGTTCACATGCATAAAAACCTTCATAACACACAAGGGGACGGGTAATAACCGGAAAAGCATGACATGGGACCTTTAAAGAAGTAGAAAGGGGTGGTGGCTGAAATCTGATTGAGGATTATGATATGATAATTTTTTCATATACCGTAATTTTCGCACTATAAAGCGCACCTGAATATAAGCCGCAGCAGCTAAATTGAATGATGTGTACATATATAAGCCGCACTGGACTATAAGCCGCAGGTGTTTTAATGTTTAATTACCATATCTAAGGGTTCGTGCACAGAGGGGATTGTCGGGAAAGAGATGGCTGTTTGAGGAAGCTCCCATTTATTAACATTTCAACAAACAAGTTGCATATTTGCATAACGTATTCAAGTGTTACCATTTAGTGCAATAGTAGCTACAGAACATGTACTGTGCTGTGTAAACTGTACTGTATCACATAGCGTTTCAGACACACAAACTTTTCAACTTTCAAACTTAGGAGAGGTTACGTCTTCTTTGTGTTATAAGATAGGACTGGCAGGGTCAGTCAAACCTGGTCGTTATCCCGCGGAGCTCTCTCGGCCCGGTGTCTACAGGGCTAGCCCGAGGATCCCCCGCTAGCATCCCCCGCTAGCAACAGGCCTTCAAAACAATGTTAGAGGCGCTCCTGAAACAGCGTCAAAACGGGTATATTTCCCGGGCTTTAATATACGCTTTGTTTCACTCGTTTGTTGTTTTGCTCCTCCGTGTTTTCAGAGCAAGTCGTCGGAGCTGTAAAAATCCATAGATTAGCCGCACCGTTATATAAGCCGCAGGGTCGAAAAATGGGAAAAAAGTTGCGGCTTATAGTCCGAAAATTACGGTATATGTATTCCATAACCAGGTTTTTCCAAATTGTGATATTGCTTTTGTGTCGTGATTTCCAATTCATGAGGATAGTTTTGTTTGCAATGATTAGGGCTATGGACAGAATTCTACTTGATGTAATGTTGATGGTCCCATTGGAAATGTCTCCTAGTAAACAACAGGTTTGAGATCTTAAATTGAAGAAGGGACAAACAACTAGTCTACAATAGAAGCCTCAAGATGTGATTTGAAACGTTTCCGGTTATTCTTTACATCGTTGAGCCAGGCGGTTTACCGACAGCTGTGTAAATCTGTCTGCTCAACAAAAGTATAACATGTCGACAGTGGAGGCATTAGTTTGCACATTTAACTAAAACTCTCAACCTTCAGCACCTTTGCCTTTTCAAATGTGATGTATGTCGCTGCTGTGAACATGAGACGAATGCAGGGGAAATACCTTTGGGCTCTGGCATTTCCAATAAGAATTTCTCATGTTGGGCTTCCAGGTCTTTGATCCCTTCTCGGCTGTCTTTACAAAGACCCCGGGCTAATACGTTGGATTCGATAGCCTTTTTCCACTCGCCCAAGAAAAACAAAGCCTCACAGAAGCGGAAGTGGCCCTGCAAACAAAACCGTGATTTACATTTTAACTCATGATTACCATTTCAAGAACATACAACTCGATCAAAATGAATCTCACACAGATCATAAAAGAGATAAGTACCTTCGCCCAGAGTGGCTTTATCAGAGTAGCACGTTTTCCATCAGTTACCGCTTTGCTGTAAAAATCAATAAGTCCTTTTAGCATTAAAACACATTTCCTTTCCAGTCCACCATTCACTCTAGTGTGGGACGTTGAACACTGACTCATCACACATTTTAAGGTCAAACAGACGTCACTTCTGATACTTCATGTATTCACCAATGAGAGGAATAAGTGATACTTACAGATATTTTTTACATCGGATATAGCATAGCGCTCGGTTTCCATAAACTAAGTGGTTGTCAGGGCTGGATGGAGGAGAAGTACATTTGAGTCACAAAAGTAAACATGTTTACAAAAGTATTATTTTACAATCTATATAAATACCCTCCAATGAATATTTTCTCTGTAGCACTTATGGCGCTTTTCCACTGCAGCACGGTTTAAGCGTGCCGTGCCAAACCCGGCATGTTTTTGTAGCGTTTCCACTAGGGCTAGTTCCGGCTTAGGGCTACCTTTTCACAGTTTTTCTGTCCCTCCAAAATCGTGGTTCTTTCCGGGCTGAATATGCTAAACTAGTGACGTGAGTGGCTACAACTACAACACACTGAACATATTTTACCGTGATTTAAATTGTAATACACGTCTCAAAATGATGCCGAAGTAACAACATACTGATACCGGTTAGTAAAAACCATGAATTAATGCTTTGACAAGTCTGCAGACAGACGGCAGGCGAAAAACCTTTTAAAATGCGTGTTTTCTAAATGGAGATTGGCTAAGCTAACGCAGTATATGCTCCGACCGTCCACACTCACAACAACGGCCTATACAGACATAAATAAAGCAGCGACTGTATTCACCATGACACAGGCAGTCTGTGGTTTGTACTTGTTTAACTTTTGTCTAGTTTCTGAACAGATATGAGGAGCTGTGAGCTCTGAGTGCTAACAGCTAACGGCTGATGTTTATCTGTGGTTCGCATTGAAGATGACGTCACGGCTCCGCCTACACTGCGTTACTATAGTTACTACCCTAGCTACTAAACTGTAATGGAAACGCAGCATAAAGTGAGTCTGGCCTACCAAGGCCTAACTATACCGTACTAAGCCGTGCGAGGCCCTGCAGAGGAAATGCGCCATAACTCTACACTACACACACCAAGGCCTTTTTTTTTAGGTTGTACCTTGTGTTTGTAATAATCTGTACCACTCATATTGTTTAAAAACAGTCAACAAAAACATAAATACTTCAACTTCACCGGGAAAAGGCCATACTATGTTATTGTATTATTGTTAATCATGCGAGAACAAAAATATAAAAAATGTTGCAACCACCGTTACCTTAAAAACAACAGTTTAAAGTTTCATGCATTAACTTTTAGAAATAAATAAAATATGACTTACTATAATTTGATGGCTTTAGAATAATACTTCACAGCTTCTTCAAACTCCATTTTCTTGAAGTTCTCATTTCCTTTCTTCTTCATTTCTTCACTTTTCTGGAGAAGGAACACGACAAACCAAATGTTTTAATTACTCATTAGTTGCTAACATACTATTCAATAATTCTGCAGTCAACTTACATGTGTCTGTGGCAAATAAATACATAAAAAGCCCGTTTGAGAATAGTTTATTTATATCAGAGACCGCCGAAAATGTTATTTGTCTCACCTCTATTAGATATTCAGCCGGTCGAACATTCAGCGCCTTCATCGTCTTCTCCGAGTCAGAGCCCATTTGCTGAATGTACTTTGCAACTGATGGAAGCAAAAGGAGTGCGTTTGTTATAATCCACACACAAGGCTCAGTGTTTACACACCACATCACATAGAGTGGTGCAGTGACGAGTACTAAAACCCGGAAGTGAGTTAGCATTTTACCACTACGTGTTCCAGAGTCAATGGGATTTTGGAAAATAGCTAGAAATAATGTCTGTGGTCGACACAAATTGAAGAGACGGATCACGTTTTGTTCTACCACTTTAAATACATCAGCAGTGACCCCACTGGTGATTTTTGAAGAGTTTACGTGTCTGAAAAACGATGGTTGTTGTTGGGAAAATACTGAATGTTCCTTCTATAATCAGAGTAGCACATGATAACAGAGGCCCTACGTAGCTGTGTACGTAGCCGGATGTATGACTACATGGATGACGCTCATGAGACACTGTGTTGAAGTTATGATAGCTATGTTCCTCAGATTGGCATGATGACACAGCCCCTAGACAGATAGGCATATGACTGTCATGTGTATTGCTTACGCAGGCCTTAGCTAATCTGAACTAAAGTCAGAATACTGCTTTGAACCAGTATTCCTCCATCTTGTTGACTGCAACACCCTCTCTTGTATATAAGCATATCAAGGACTATTTGTCCCACATTTAAATTTAGCATTTCCTTATCATCTCGCCACATTTAAAAGCTGCGTGTGGGTGATAAGTCGTGGCTGCACGACAATACAAATATGTTTAAATATGCAAAGTGGCATCATGCTAGACGGCAGCAGCTCTCAGTGACTTGTATAATGTATGCATTGTATTCCATGTCTATAGTAGTAGTTTGTCTCTGATCAGGATTTTGTCAAAATAGGGTAACAGGCGCTGCCCCTTCTTACTTTCGGCGTGCGCCCTCATACCGAAATGCCAATTCTCCCAGTAAAATATTAAAGTGACGCCAGAAAACAATATTTCTGTTCCTCAAAAACTCTATAATCACTCCAAAAATGTGAAAATCGTGTCAAATAGACCATCAGAGGACAGAGACAGCTTCGTTTTGAACAGAGCTCAGACGTTGCGTTGTGTACACTAAAAACCTATGAATCTGATCTAAATGTAATTCTTGCCAACAGCTGGATGCGGTTTGAAATCCTCATGAGTTCACATAATACATTTGGTCTATGCTGTCATTTCATTTGGTCGTTTATTCTGTCCACATGACTTGAATTAAAGGTCTGTTTGTCCTGGGAGAGAGATCCTTTTCATTCGTTCTTTTGCACCCGACACTTTTTTTACGCTGCCATGGACAATCTTGCACTAATGTACATCCCCAAAGATATTTAAGTGACTGTTATTTTGTATATATTGATTGTTATTGTATCTTAATGTGTGCACATGTGTCTGTTGATTGTGTATATATAGGATATAGATATTTTATAGATATTCGTATTATTATATTTTTGTATTCGGGATTGTTGGAAACATTATTTCGATCTCTCTGTCTGTACACACAAACTGACATTAAAGTTGACTTGACTTTGATGTGTAGCAACATCGACTATCAGCAGATATATTCCTTATCAAATAATGCAGTGGTTTGTCAGGATCTAATGTCCACATTTAGATGACTATAAAAATGATTACACCTGACTGACAATTCATTCTTCCATTAGAGATTCAGCCAGCATACCCAGCATCAATGATTTTATATTATACCATTATCTCATACGTGGTTCAACACCTCTGAGTTTTCAATGTGCATCTGAGTGCGGCAGGAAAATTAAACTATACGGCGAACGTCGAGACAAAGGTTCCACTTGACAAAAGGTGACAACTTATTTAAAAATAATGGTCTTCCTGACTTTGATGTTGGGAGTTATTCCTTGTGAGCTGCCTTTTGGACAGAGGGCGTCAAATGCTGTAGAGCCCATTTGATTGATTGATTGATTGATTTACAAAAAAAACATATATTTTGTGAAAGGATAATGCAAAGTAACTTGTCATCATTGAATTGCTTTGTGTCTCACACTCTGTGAAGATGACGTGCAGCGCTGTGAAGCAGATCTGGGGATGCCCGAGGCTCATGACACGATGTCGGATGCCAGGTTCTCCCGTTCGCTCCAACCAGCACATCGCATCCTTCAGAGCTTCTGGGGTGCGCTGAGGTAAAAAGTCAGAGAAATATGTCAAATAGAGAACCATTCAACCATCTCCATCAACCCTTACATTGGCAGAGGCAGTAGACGTAGGCATGTATTCAGTTTTAGACTTTTGTTGCATTGGTCAAAGTATTTTTTATTGAATTTTAATATAAGATGGAGAAACAGTGGGAATTTCTAAGGATGCATCAACCTGACAATGTATCTCACAATACCTCAACTCAGAAAGTCCTCTGGTACTAAAGATAGTTCTCTTACCAGTGCCTTATTTTCACAAATGTTAATCTCACAAGAAATGTAACATTTAAGTATGGTTGATGTTTTTCCCCATTAACACGTTGTAGAAATACTGACCAGAATCAGTAAGTAAAGTACATTGGTTACACCTGGACATTACCAAATCTTAATAAGGATTGGAGCAGACACTGACCAAATTGAAATGAAACAGCACTACAAATCTCTTTTAAGCTTCATAAATGTGTTACTCATTGCATCAGATTGCTTTTTTACTTAAAATGTCCAACTAATAAATCGATAAATATAGTTGTACTGTAGGGTACCTTGAGCGCTGACGTATGTCTGCATGATCATAACTATTATTAACCAAAAGCTAGAATATTTCCGAATATTCAATGCAAACAATCACTTTTTGCAGACTTACCAAGTTAAACATGTTGCTGATCCAGATAACGTGTTTACTTTGGTCCCTTTTAACCTGGAACAGAGAACCAACAACAAATGTCAATTCAAAGCAGAAAAAAAATCGGCTTCGATCTATATATTCTGAACAGTTTAGGATTCTTATCCCAGACCGGTTGGTGTTGCATCGTTATCCAAAAATAACTGTAGCTCGTAGTTTAAAGGTCTCCTATTATACTGTTTTTCATCAATATATTCAGGGTTCTTACACCTTTTCCAAAGTCAAATTCAAGCACTTTTCAAGCATTTTCAAGGTGCATTTTCAAGCATCTTACAGCTGTTGTAAATTACATATTTATATACACATACTTCTACTCAAATGATTATTTCCCTACCTCACATTAAATCAGATGTTCTTTATGCTATAAACAACCAAATGTGTGTTTCATAATAGCATTCTACATGAGGATGAAAAATTAAAAATGTTAGAAAAGAAAACTAAGTTTAATATTTCAAAATGTGTGACCCATCTGTACGTAGACTGGGCATCCCATATAACCTGGCTGAGCCAATATAAAACAATCAGCCAAATAACTTTTCAATATATTATTGATTACTATTTTTGAGGTACTTTTAGGTTGGCAGTAAACACAAGTCAGAGGTAAATGGTGTACTTTGACTCCACTACATGTATTTAATACCTTTAGTTACTTTACAGATGTGGATGAATGATGTGAAATATAATCAAGTGTTAAATCAGACTTTAGTTCCACCTGGAGTAAATTCACAAGCTACTCTGTAGTATACAAAGTCATTCAAACTAGCTGCACCTTTACCAGCTTTGATAACACTTTCATGATCAATCATTAAAAAACATATCATATACAATTATTAGGGATGCTCCGATCGCCAATTTTGGAGCCGATCGCCGGAATCAGTATCGGCCGATACCGATATCGCTCTCTTTTCCTCTCTCCCCCTCTCTCTCTCCTGACAGCCCGTCAGTATCTCCTGCAGCTCACTGATCCAGTAATGAGCGACCCGACAGTGAAGAATAAATATATTTATAACTAGTTTAGCTTGTTCCAGAGGTAGATAAAATAGCTAAGTGTGTTAGGTCTAACTCTTAGTGTGTGTTCTGCTCCGCTCACCGGTCCGTCACAGCGGGTGGAGCTGCAGGATTTCTGCTTCACACACAAGTTGCATACCGCTATTTTATTGTCATTTTCGGACACTTAAAATACTGCCAGACTAGTGAAGCCATTTTGGCGAGCTTGTTTTGCCGCGCACAGAGAAAAGTGTCATGTATTTTACATGCAACGATAGCCTAATCTAAAATGCTCTACTATGGCGTACCTTTCGTGTGGTGTGTGGCTCGTCAGCGCAGACTCTCGCATCGTTATTGTTGCACACTTTGCAGGAGGCTACTCTTGGGCTTCGCTTGACCCTCGTCTTAGACATGGCTTGTATTTGTCTTCTGCTAGCCAACGCTCGTTGAAACGGCAACCTCCTGGCATACTGTCATCTATCACTCTCATCAGAATGCCCAGGTCACACACGTAACAAAAACACTTGCCGGTCACGCGCATTGCGCGGGAAGGCCGGAGCGGAGCTGTTTTATCTAAAAGCGAAGCAATTAAGCGCGCTCCGACTTCTTTATTTTCTTTTAATCTAAAAAGTGAAGTAAAGCATTTACAATTTCAAGCACTTTATCCCAAATTCAAGCACCATTCCCAAAATTCAAGCACTTTTCAAACCTTGAAAACACCTCGTACAATTTCAAGCATTTTCAAGGATTTCCAGCACCCGTACGCACCCTGTATATTATAGGTCTCAGATATATACAAACATGTCTCTGAAGTGTTTGGCTTGAAACACCAATCAGATCATTGCAGCATCCCATAATCCCCTCTGTTTCAGCCCTGTTTCAAAAGTGCTGATTCTCTGTCTGTTACTTTAAATGAAAATAAGGAGCCCCTCCCCACGCCCCTCTTGAGAGATATTTGGTTAAAAAGAACACAATGGTGCTCTAGGAGGAGATTCAGGTGATAATGTGGGGGGGGGGGGTTACCTTGGTTGGTGATTGGCTAATGGTTACACAAGCCAAAAAATCGTTATGACATCATAAAGTGGCCAAAATCTGATCAGCTCATTTTCAGACAGGTTTTTATATAAATGGATCAGGACAAAAAGAGAGAATCTTTGTTCCTGAAACTTTCAGAATCTCTTTACACAGAGGGGACACATGTTGATGTAGAAGAGACATGGAGAAGAGGGGACACATGTTGATGTAGAAGAGACATTAAGAAGTGCATTTTGCATAATAGGTGACCTTTAAGCTCCGCTTGTTCCATAGTTCTTGGAATATACTGAACTATTAAATATTCAACACACCGTTCCTTTCTCCAAGGCTCTGAGGATGGCCTCTAGTGTCTCGATCTTCTGCAAGTGCTTCATATCCAGATCGTCAGTATCACTTCAAAAGAAAGAAAAAAACAGCTCAACAATCTTTTAATAGACTAAACATTTAAGATAAAAGTGTTAATAATCGAGGGTTCAAACACATATTCAGATCCCGATCATAACTGTGCCTACCTTGATATCAGATCTATTTGGTAAGCCCAGCAGGAAGGGTTGCTGGGCTCGTCGCGCTGCAGCAGCAGGGGAAGCCAGAACGCACATATTCTCATCCGTTCCCCGGCTTGTCTTCTGGTTTCAAGAGGAATTTGACTCCATTTGTCAAAAACGATCTCTAAAAAACAAAGAACGTGCAGAATATACAGTTATATTCATCTGGCTGAAGGTACTGTGTTTCCCACAGAATTTGATTCTATTTGTGAATCCTTAACCTATTCGGGTGGCCCACGCATCAACCCCCCCCCCCCCTCAAATAAGAAAATACATGCAAGTTCATGGCTACTGTAGACAACGTTCTTGTTGCTCTGTGTTGTGTTGTTAATGAGTGAGACACACCGGAGTTGAGGATCTGTGGGGTTTATTCTCCCAAAAACATAATTTAGCAGACGCCTTATTCCAAAGAGACTTGCAATGACCAATTACACGGACATTCTCCCTGCAGTAACTGAGGGCTAAGTGCCTTACTCAAGGGCACACTAGTAGTGGGGTTCCAGGCGGGATTTGAACTCGCAACCTTCCGATCATCAGCACCTCACTATCGATTAGACCACCAAGGTACTATAGAGCATTTACCATATCAAGTTTGGAAAAAGCCCAATCAATACACTACTCTACTCTACTCTAATACAGGAAGCTATTTAACTATTATTTTTTTATCTTCAGTTTGTATTAAAGGTAGGGTAGGTAAGTTTGAGAAACCGGCTCGAGATACACTTTTTGTTATATTCCATGGAATGCTCTTAACATCCCGATAGCAATGAATATCTTAAGTGCTTTGACAAAAAATCCATAAAAAAATGTCATCTGTGGAAGCCGTAGTACTGTAAAAAGCACGACCAATCATTTTAGCCGGCCCGGCTAAAATAACTGGATGGCCTACCTGCCTGTCAGCCTTCCATCTGTGCACAAACTTATCTCGTGCCCTCATTGGTCATGTGTGTGTTGGAGGAAGGGCTCTATAAGGAAGTGGCAGATTTTCTCCGGTTGTGTATTTTCAAATTCTAGCGATCTCGAGCCGGTTTCTCAAACTTACCTACCCCACCTTTAAGCTCAGAAATCAATAATACGAGTCCTCAAATCTCCTTTAACTTTACGTTATCTGTACTTTTACGTCTAAAGGATCAAATGTTTTCATTCAGTGAAACATTTTTTAATACTCACATTAAACGAGGCAAGACAAGTACTGTGCAAGCATGTGGATACTTATATTATATATAGTATATTACATACATACTAGGGCTGTACCCGAATATTCGGTCGTTGGCCTACTATTCGGTTTTCAATTTCGTTATTCGGATATTCGATTTTTTTCTTTCTAAATGTATGCTATCAATAAAGGCGAATTGCCACATTCCTATACTATATTTATACTTTTTAATTGCACTGTTAAAATGCGGAAATATATCTCAGCTTGGGCGTCTGACATCGCTTTCAATAGCTAGATCTGATCGATACATAAACGCGAGTGAAGTCTAATCTGACGGGAGAGAGAGATCAGCTGCTGCTGACGAGTCGACACGCAGCTCTGCATGATCACCTGCAGCGGCGAGCGGAGCAAAACACACACACACACACACTTCAGGTTAGAATATCACACGTAGCTATTTTAATTACCTCTCAAACTACCTAAACTAGTTATAGATACGTTTAGTTTTACTGTGGGGTCACTCTGGATCCACGAGCGCTCCGTTTATTATTCCTGTGTTATTGTAAGTTACTGTACACTTTTGAATAATTTAATCTACTATAATTAGTTTGTTTAATATCAAATCATATCAATTTGTTTTAAAGCTCAATAAATAACAAAGAAGACCTTTGACCGGCACTTTTCTCATTTTGTCCGGAAGATTGAAACTTTAACGGACATGGTGACCGGCCCAAAACATTTTTTACGGGAGCTCTGGGCACAACAACTATGAAAAGTCACGTGAATGCTGTAAGTAGTAGCTTAGCTTAGTTGTTGTCCAGTTGCCATGATGAAGCCACTTTATCCGCAGTTTAAACAGTAACGTTACACATGATAAAAACGTGCACGCGCGCGGCAAATATTCGCTGCTGATTACTACCGAATATCCGGAGCCCGAAAAATGGTATTCGGGACAGCCCCAATACAAATATCAATGTAGCACTGGATATCAAAATAAAAAAGTGTATTAAAATCTAAATGTTCCTTACCTTGCGGACGGAGGGCCACAACGGTATCATTTCTGGTCAAAAGTTTCTGAAAAGGATGAATGAAAAGTTGTTAAAAACAGAAATTCGATAAGTTGGCAATTTGCTCTTATTTTGATCCACAACTTACAGCAGGCGTGCGTTTATAGGTCGCTTCCCATTCCACTCCAATATCAGATTCAGAGTCTGACATTTTGTCAAAATCTGTATTAAAAAAAAAAAGTATAAATCACTTTAAAGAATTTCACGTTACTTTATACTCCTTTCCTGTCCAGGGAAAACCAGGGAAACAAAAACCAGCTGTTTGTCTGAACATATGATGATCTTATAGAAAATTATGCAGTTATATAAAGGAGGTTCATTCAGCACAACCTTTAACATCCACAGCAGTTAAATGCAGTATTCACATTGATGGAGCCGTATAAGAACAATCATATATCAGTGTTTCCCCTACCATTGTCTACCAACGGAGCACCGCGCGCCCCCTGAAATTCAAGGTATTTTTTTTTTAAATAATACATATTTATAGCACCAAATTGCAACTAATCTATCTACTGTCACTTTTCACAGGGTATATGCAGGAATCCTGAAGTCAAATGTAACACCCTTTAAGACCCTTTCCATACATGTTAAGACCTCATCGCCACTTCGAGTTCTAACCGGTTACATTGGCGACACACTTTACCTCACATTGACTATATACAGTATTGATTGTCCTTCCTCCTTAACTTCCAACCATTTGGACGCAAACTTGCATTTCCCCATAACGATGTTGTTTAACAACCGGCGTAAACGGACCTTCGCGCTATCAAGCAGTGAGCGTGCGATGTCCTGTTCAGATGACGTCAAATCCAACGGGATGCCATAAATAAACTACACAGAATCACACTACACACCTACGCAATGATTACATTCAGGCACACTGTAGAATACAACCTCTTTGGACAATTTATATACTTATTGAAAACAAGCTACAAAATGTAATACCTTAGAAAATGCTGTTTAATACTTTAATAGCCTTTGTTTAAGTTTGCTTAAGTTTGTGCACAGATGGAAGGCTGACAGGCAGGTCGGCCATCCAGTTATTTTAGCCGGGCCGGCTAAAATGATTGGTTGTGCTTTTTACAGTATTACGGCTTCCACAGATGACATTTTTGTCAAAGCACTGAAGATATTCATTGCTATCGGGATGTTAAGAGCATTCCATGGAATATAACAAAAAGGGTATCTCGAGCCGGTTTCTCAAACTTACCTACCCCACCTTTAAGTTATGAGTTTAGTATTTTTGACCCTAAGAAACACCGATGCATTAATCAATAACAATAATCCACAGCTCCTCTCTCTGCTCCAGAGGATTAAAAAAATATATATATATCCCAACAACACTGTATATAATAGTAAAACATCTTCTTAAAACGTTATCATCACTACTTGCATACCGTTTCTCTAATAATGAGTTGTACTTGTGGTATTAGTTCCTGTATCGACATGGAACATATGACTGCACAATGACTTCTTTTATCACCTTAAGTATATTTATAAAAAAAAAACACAATTAAGAACACACAAATGTTTATTTTATTATCTTTTTAAATGCTGTTTTGTAATGCGTTTCCACTGCACTGTTTCTTAATGTCTTTCATTTTTGTAAAGCATTTTCAATTGCCTTGTGTTGAAAGGCGCTATTTTATAAATGAACTTGCCTTGCCTTACTTTCTAAAACATGGCCAACTATCACACTTTTTCTCCAGTAATGCAAGAGTTTGACTACTTCACTGTAGTATGTTCACCGTGTGGTCTTAGTTCCTGTATTGACATTGAACATAATGACTGCACAATGACTTCTTTTAACACACACTTAATATGTATCTTGCCTCTTTCTGTTGTTGATTTAGTTGTCATTTTGTGTCCCTTTGTTGTTGTTTTTAGGTCTTTTTGTAGCTTTTGTCCTGTGTGTTTGATGATTTTCCCTTGTTTGAATTGAATTTATGTCTTTGCTGTCATTTAAAAAAGGCCCCAACATGTTTCCTACAAAGTAGTCACACACAGTACTTGTATGTGTACTTTCTCAGTATGACAAGTACTTTCAATGAGTACTTCCTTGCCCACTGTGTTACATCCGTATTATATTTACTTTACAGTTGTTTAAACGATAGCCAACTTTTTGAGGGTGTGGTCGATTACCAAACAACTAGCTTGACATCATTACATGCACATTACTCATGCTTTTGGACACTCCACCCAGAAGTAACAGTTAGCTAAAAGATAACAGCAAGTCATCGTATATATAATACATTTTCAACTTTAATGTCCCAGTTGTGATTTTAAGAAAGGAAAATGAAAACAAACAATGTTAACATTAATAATGGCGTAGTGTATTAACAAAATGCGGCAACACTTTTATATTTCAAGTAGTTTGTCGGTTAAACTCGCGGGAATACTAACGCTTGTTTTTTTTTTCAATATGATGTTAGCATTGTTTAGCTCATTAGCCAACCTACGTAGTTTTATCAAAAACCATCTTAACAGTTGTTCGTCTCATATAGCAAGGTTAGGAGCTAGTTAAATTGACCTATTTTGTTGTAAATTTAGTATATCACATACATTTTTTTACAACACAGCTTTTTTAGCTGTTAATCAACCCTACGACACTTTTGTACACGTCGTAGCGCGAGGCAACCGCTCCACGTACCACGCGAGGAGGAACCATTACACGGTCTTTAAAACATGTTTGGTGTTATTTTAGTATCTAAATAGACACAACATACCTTGATTTAACTAAATGTGTGGACGCTTAGCAGTGTCGGTCGTCTGGGCTGCTCTTGTTGTTCATATTAGTGTGCGGAAGTTAAAAGTGTTCACTCAGTCCCACGCTTCTGCGCCTCGTCGAGCCACTTACTGTCGTCGTCACGTGATGATAGGGGACGTTCCACTTCTTCTTCTCCTTATATATTTCCAGTACAGTCTTAAATGTCGCCCCCCTGTGGCCAGTCACGTACATTGCACTATATTTGTTATATTTTCATTTCCACAGAAGTGATGTCTTTATTTCTTATGTTCATAGGATTGCAGTGATCTTTGAAGGCTATGATTCGTTCCTGAAGTATAGTTCAGCTGCATTATTCTCGGTTAATGAGAGAAAAATGTCAACAAGGGGTCAACATATTCATGGTAAGTTTTGTTTTCATAAATGGCCTAATTGAAACCTATTGTACAGTCCAATCATGAATTGAAACTACACTTAAAGGGACAGGGCGAGATCAGATTGTGGTCATGTACAATGGCTTGGAAAACCCTTTTAAATTTGAGTTGTAGGTACTGAAATGAAACCTATTGCATGAAATGAAACTACACTTATAGGGACTGGTAGGAAATCAGAGTGAAATCAGGTAATGGGCTGAGAGGCAGGGTAGTGGGAGGCACCTATATCCTCCACCCTCTCCCAATTAGCAGTATTGGGAGCAGGTGTGGAGACCCAAACACCTGGTGCTGATCACTCCCTCAAGGGAGACAAAGCCCACAGAGTTTTTTCAGTTTTGTGTGTCATAGACTGGCAACAACAATGAGTCCAAGCTGCTCCTCCTTAAGAGAGATAGCAGCAATACCCAGGGCCGTAGAACTATGCCATGGGAAAAGAGACAGTAAAGAGAGAAAACGATTAACTGTGTCGAAGGTTGAATACCTAAGCAAATGATTCCCTAACAATATTTATAAATGTTTTCTTGTAATTCTTTTTCCCTGTATTTATTCAAATGTTTTACTCCTGTCATGTTCTGTCCTCCTATCTGTGTGCTCGTTGTGTGTATAATGTAGGTACACATTAAATCCAAATCACATCACAACAAGACCTTTACTTGGCTGTTCATTGTTTAAACAACAGATTAATGGTCGTCTACAGGTCTATGCATTGGTATTTCATACAGTGGCTCAAGGTTTAACACCCAGTTGAGGGACATCTTTTGTCTTCTTCTATGCTGGACACACACACACACACACACACACACCATGTTAAATCTGGAGAAATTGTCCCCACCACTTTCCTAACAACGCCCATGATATTTTGTAATAGTTTTGACTCTACTGTCCGTGCCTGAAGTATAATAAATGCAGCCTATATCCACTAATGTGGGTCACAGGTTCAAACCCCACTGCAGTCAGCATGTCGTTGTGTCCCTGAGACACTTCACCCCAAAATTGCTCCTGTGGGGATTGTCCACAGTATTGAGTATGTAAGTCGCTTTGGATAAAAGCGTCTAACAAGTCACATGTAATGTAATGAAAAAATGCCAGTGAAGGGAGTAACCTTTTCATGAATTTGTTTATTTCCATTCATGCAAATAGCCAGAAATGCAACCAACACTTAAGCATGAAACGAAACTACAATACAAAGACTGACAATCAGATCAGAAAGACACCAGAACTAAAGTATGTACAATTCCTTAAAAACATATTTCAATTGAAATTTGATTGTGCTTCCAAAAATGTGATTTAAATACTTGTTTTTTTTCCTGCTAAAAATCATTGTTTTACTCTTTTTCTTCTTCTTTTATGTTACTTATTGTATTCCTTATATTTCCGTATGAAGAAGAAAGAAAACAGTTGGACATGGAAAATAGACAAATACAACAAACCACATGTAACGTGTTCATTATTGAACTTTAGAGATGCCAAATTATTCTTCACATCCAACTGTCTGAAATGTATTCAATAAGTCCATTTCCCAACATGTCAAACTTTTCCCATACACAACATTTTGATTATCAAAACCCAGTTGTACCCTAAGTACATTTACGTAAGTACTGGAGGCTACTTAAGCAAAATGTTGAGATACTTGTACTTTACTAGTATTTCCATGTTATGCTACTTTGTGCTTCTACTCCACTAAGTACTGTAATATACTAAATGTGCTTAATTGCTTTCTAATTCTGTCTAATTTGTCTTCAGCTCGAAGTCGTCACTCTGCCTGAGAAAGCTGAGGAGAACCTTCTCTTGGTACAGGAAGAAGTTTCTGTTCCTCTCGAGGTCCTGAGCGTTTATTATACGCGTCACCAGAGCTTGTTGAATGGCCGGAGACTTACAGGGGTGATGCTGCACATCGTGACTCACATTCCTCCACGGCTCAATAACTAACAGACCCTGAACGTCCTCGTATCCAATCGAATCATTGAGTGTCTCTCTGTTCACTCCAACAGTCACCTTGCTTCTGTTTGTCACCTTAGATCCAAAGTCTCCACTAGGTGTGTTTGCTTTACAACGTCTGCGGTTTCCTGCAGTGATATTGGGTGTGCCAGTGTCATTAAAGTTAACCAGGCTATTATTAGAAATGTGATTACTTGAGCAGCTGATATTTATATTTTCTGGTCGACTGACTATCCTTGCTCTGGGTTTCCTGGATGCTGGAGTCTCCTGGATGTTTCTGTGCAGATAGGATGTGTATCCTTGCACCAGGTGACTCAACGCCGACTTATAGGAGAAACGCAGCGACTCTGCTGATCCCAAAGGAACAGAGTGAAGACGGACCTGTTGGAACAAGAGGAGAGAAGTTATTCTAGATCAGATCCCTTCAGAAATGATCAGTGTCAGCTTCAGTGTCAAAAAGAGACACATACCGACCCCGAAGAGACTGAAAACAAAAAGACTCACAATGAATTTCTAAATGGACAAAACAACCAGAATGAATCATAAATTGACAACAAAGGGATGCAAAACAGCCACAAAGAGACACACAGAGAATCACAACAGCAATTGCAGCTATGAATATGGGAAAAACAACCAAAACTAAACTTAAAAGGACTTAACAACAACACAAAGTGAATTACGGCAAAGACATCAATTCAATTCAAACACTCAAACAAGGGAAAGTCATCAAACACACAGGACAAAAGCTACAAAAAGACCTGTGTGTGTGTGTGTGTGTGTGTGTGTGTGTGTGTGTGTGTGTGTGTGTGTGTGTGTGTGTGTGTGTGTGTGTGTGTGTGTGGTGTGTGTGTGTGTGTGTGTGTGTGTGTGTGTGTGTGTGTGTGTGTGTGTGTGTGTTTGACTATGCAGTGTAGAGTGTCCCTGTGGAGAGGAGGGAAATTAAGGTGTGGAGGTCAGGCGTGTATTTGCATGTCTGACTCCCAGCATACAAGAGTTTCATCCAGTTATAAGCTTGCAATTAATATTTGTCCTTATGCAAACCTTAAAGCGGCTAGAACAGGTTCCCTCACCCTGAAGTTACAAAGGAACATTATCATTCATGTCTCTCTTTTTTGTTCTGCTGTATCATTCATGAACAATAATGCAATGATTATCACATACATGTTGCCAACATTTGCAGTGGACATGTATTCTAATTGAGAGCGGGTATTTTAACCGTGGCAGAAGTAAAAGCATTCACTTTTACTAATCTGACAAAAAACTGCGACAAAATATGCTTAAAAGACAATTGAACTGCTGTTTTGTTTCTTCTGTACCATGCATTGATGTCCATGTATCAAAGTTATAATGTTGAAGTTCTGCCTCTGTACTTTATATTATTGTATATCTCTTAAGCAGGTGGGAAGTAGTGGAGTACAAATACTTTGTTACTGTACTTATCCGTACTTTACTCCACTACTAATTTTTCTGACGACTTTTTACTTTGACTTCTTACATTTTGAACACAAATACCTGTACTTTCTACTTCTTACATTTTCCAAAAAGGCTGGTTCCTTTCTTTTCCTTAGTTTGAATCTGTGTTTGGTGGCCTGATCAATACTGAGAGACAAGTTGAGGAGGGGCCGAGATTCCTACAGGAAGAAGCTGGAGACTGCTCCAGCAGAACAATAGCAGGGATGTCTGGGCTGGGATGAAGGCTATCACTGGCTTCAAAGGGAGAGACAGACTGACTGTGGGCACCCTGGAGAGGGCCAATGAGCTGAACACCTTCTTCAGTTTAGCTCTCCGCCCGCTGCTGTCTCCTCCACCTCCACTTCTCACCTCACCTCCTTCTCTCAGCCTGGCGTCAGCATCCCCCCTCTGCTCACCACCTCCACTTCACACCTCTCCTCCACCACCCAGCCTGGCTTCTGCACCCCCCCTCTGCTCACATTGGCGCTGACCCCCCCCCCCTCTGCTCATCTTGCCTCAGGCGCCGTTTACACGAGGACAAAACGGCTTGTATCTGCATAGTTTCGCGTGCGTATAGCCCTATTATTTACACGAGGCCGATAGAAACGGACCCCACAAACGATAACGGGTCCCAAGGTGGATAGATTTGCAAACGAAACTCTCTGGGGGGTCAAACGAGTCCGTGTAATCGCCTCTATACGAATATTTCCTGAAAAAATAATGATAGCCCCACCTCTCCCGACCTCTGCTGCTCACTGCTGTAGCATGGCCAGTAGCCATCTGTAACGATCAACTATCAAAAATAGCTGTGTTAATTAAACGCACAAGGGGTTCTTGAATGAAATAATATTATAAAAGGCAAACCAGAATTGTTAATGCCCAATATACTCCTTAAACAAAATAAACAGAGTCAGATTTCATGCATTGATCCATTATATTGACAATTTTCCAGCCAAACAACACAAACAAAATTAAACAGTCCGCTCTGCGATACACCAAAATTGTCTTTACTGCCTAATCCAGGCCATTATTGTTCATTGCTCACCCGGTGTTTGTAGAGAATATCTCTCTTTCTGAGCGCGTCCTCTCCACGGAGACGTGCTTCTTGGTCGGTTGATGCAATATCCACAGATTCGGTTTCTTTTAGTTAACTTCCCCGTTGCATTTATCCATATATTTACATGCTGAGGAAATTACTATATCCCGCTGAATACCAGCAATCGCCACACACAAAATAACGATAGCCCCACCTCTCCTGCTCACTGCTGTAGCATGGCCAGTAGCTACTGTCAGTAGCTACTGCTAGTGCTACTGCTACTGACCATGCTACAGATGTTAGTACAAAATCTACAGCTCCTCTACCACAACCATCAGCAACAAGTGGACATGGAGAATTACATTAACTACTACATGTTGCTAAATCCACCGCGGGGTATAAACAGAAGGGTAGCCATGGCAACATTGCTGCGGGGCTGCTTCGGGGTCTTCTTCGCTGCTTTTGGTGTATTTTGGCGGAAGTTACAGCGCCACTTACAGTCCTGGCATATGTACTACAGCGTTTCCAGCGGTCTCGTTTGAACAGACACGTTAAATGAAACGAATGCATGTGAACGGAAGACTTTTTTGAAAGCGCATACTGTGCATAAACGCAAACGTTCCCGTGTGCACAACGCCTCAGACCCCCCCCCCCCCCCCCCCCCTCTATCCCCCCTGCCATCAAGCCCCCCCCCCCCCCGCTTCACTGTGAGCACAGGACAGGTCCAGAGACAGATGGAAAAACTCCACCAAGGCAAGGCTGCTGGCCCTGATGGTATCAGCCCCAGGGTCCTGAGGACCTGTGCCCGCCAGCTGTCTCCTGTTCTCCAACATCTCTACAACCTGAGCCTGCACCTGGAGACCATCCCGGTGCTGTGGAAGACGTCCTGCGTTGTTCCGGTCCCTAAAAAGACGACTCCTTCTGGGCTCAATGACTATCGCCCTGTAGCACTCACATCTCATGTGATGAAGGTGCTTGAGAGACTGGTCTTGGCCCATCTCAGACCGCAGGTGAGATCATTCCTTGACCCTCTGCAATTTGCCTACCTGCCTCACCTGGGGGTAGACGATGCCATTATTTACCTGCTGCAGCGTGCTCACTCATACCTGAATGGGTCGGGTTGCACTGTGAGAATCACCTTTTTTGATTTCTCCAGTGCATTCAACACGATCCAGCCTCGGCTACTGAGTGACAAGCTGCAGGCTATGAGGGTAAACTCGTCCACCATCTCCTGGATTACCAACTACCTCACGGACAGACCACATTACGTCCGGCTGGGCAGTGTGCCGTCTGATGTGGTGGTTGGTAGTATTGGAGCCCCACAGGGGACTGTGCTGTCTCCTTTCCTGTTCACCTTATACACCTCTGACTTTCAATACAACTCAGGCTGCTTTTACACGGGAACGTTTGCGTTTATGCACAGTATGCGTTTTCAAAAAAGTCTTCCGTTCACATGCATTCGTTTCATTTAACTGTTTAACTGTCTGTTCAAACGAGACCGCTGGAAACGCTGTAGTACATATGCCGGGACTGTAAGTGGCGCTTTACTTCCACACGAGACCACTCGAAAGCGCTGGACACGCTGTAGTACATATGCCGGGACTGTAAGTGGCGCTGTACTTCCACACGAGACCGCTCGAAAGCGCTGGACACGCTGTAGTACATATGCCGGGACTGTAAGTGGCGCTGTAACTTCCGCCACAAAATACACCAAAAGCAGCGAAGAAGACCCCGGAGCAGCCCCGCAGCAATGTTGCCATGGCTACCCTTCTGTTTATGCCCCGCGGTGGATTTAGCAACATGTAGTTCATGTAATTCTCCATGTCCACTTGTTGCTGATGGTTGTGGTAGAGGAGCTGTAGATTTTGCACTAACATCTGTAGCATGGTCGAGCTGTAGATGTTGTACTAACATCTGTAGCATGGTCAGTAGCAGTAGCACTAGCAGTAGCTACTGACAGTAGCTACTGGCCATGCTACAGCAGTGAGCAGCAGAGGCGGGGAGAGACGGGGCTATCGTTATTTTTTCAGGAAATATTCGTATAGAGGCGATTACACAGACTCGTTTGACCCCCCAGAGAGTTTCGTTTGCAAATCTATCCACCTTGGGACCCGTTATCGTTTGTGGGGTCTGTTTGTTACGGCCTCGTGTAAATAATAGGGCTATACGTAAGAGAAACTATGCAGATACAAGCCGTTTCGTTCTCGTGTAAATGTGGCTTCAGAGTCATGCCACCTGCAGAAGTTTTCGGATGACTCTGTAGTGGTAGGGTGTATAAGGGATGGACGGGAGGAGGAGTACAGAGCGCTGGTGGGTGATTTTGTTGAGTGGACTGGTGGAAATCATCTGCTTCTGAATGTGGCCAAGACCAGAGAGATGGTCATTGATTTCAGGAGGAAGAGGACATCTCCTCCCCAGCCCCTGTGCATTCTAGGAGAGGATGTGGCAGTTGTGGAGGTCTACAAGTACCTGGGAGTGCACTTAGACAATGGGCTGAACTGGAGGATCAACACTGACGCTGTGTACAAGAAGGGGATGAGCCGACTCTATTTTCTGAGGAAGCTGAGATCCTTCAACGTATGCAGCAAGATGCTGGAGATCTTCTATCAGTCTGTGGTGGCTAGTGCACTCTTCTTTGCTGCGGTCTGCTGGGGGGGCAGCATCAGAGCCGGTGACACCAGCAGGATCAATAAACTGATCAGGAAAGCTGGGTCAGTCATCGGCATCAAGCTGGACCCTTTTGAAGCTGTGGTGGAGAGGAGGACACTGAACAGGCTGTTGTCCATCATGGATAACCCCACCCGTCCTCTCCACCTGCAGCTGGACAGTCAACGGAGCTCCTTCTCCAACAGACTGCTGCCACAAGGACAGATACTGGAAAACATTCCTGCCCACTGCAATAACTCTGTACAACAAATCACCTCTGGCTGGAAGAGAACTCTCTGCTCCATAGTGTCTCTAGAAATTAAACCACGTTGTACATTTTACTCATATAATCTGTTCAATATTTATACTCCATATTCCATAATGTCATATATTTTGAATATATATATATATATATTTGTATATATATATAATATCTGCATGTATATTTTCTATTTCAAAATGTATATTTTATATTTTATTTTATTTTCTTTTTCTTTCTATTCTTGTATATTTTGTATATATTGTTTTATTGTAAAAAAAAATGCCTTTTATGCTGCTGTAACAACAACAATTTCCCAATTTGGGATCAATAAAGTACTATCTATCTATCTATCTATCTATCTATCTATCTATCTATCTATCTATTATTATTTAGAGTCATTGCGTGCCTATTGATTTGAACACGATCCGTGTATCCATCATTTCCTGGTCTTCTCTAAAGAAGAGGGACCAATGAAAACGTTGTCATGTTGCCGTTGTTCAGCATGGAAACATTCATTAGCTAACAATTACATTATTGTTCTATTAATATAAAGGGAGGTCAGGTACTCTTTAAAACAGCTGGTAGTTATGGGTACTTTTTACTTCAGTACATTTCAAAGCCCTCTTTACTTTTACTTGAGTAAAGAAGTTTAGTCAGTACTTCTACTTTTACCAGACTTATTTGTCCGTCCTGACCTGGTGAATCCTCATGTGCAGATGAACCGCAGCTCCTGCCAGCCACTGCTGCATCGACGCTGAACTCATCCTCTTCTTCTTGGTCATCCTCTCGTAATGGTCGATCAGCTCCAGCTTCAGCCAGTTGTCGTGGTGCTCTGTCGTCTCGGCCATCTTCTCCTGGTCGTTGGTGACACCAGGGACCAGGTTCAGGAAGCTGTGGATGATCCAGCCAATCCTCGAAGATCTGCTAATGCCTAAAATGTTTTTAACCTGGGACCTTTGAGCTGAAGCCTCTCCGTCTGCTGATCCATGGGCTCTGACCTGGTGGAAAACAAGAACATTTGAGTCCGTGTACCCTCAGTTTAAAAGGTTTTTCCTTTATTTGACCAGTAAGATAAGATAAGATAAGATAAGATAAGATAGTACTTTATTGATCCCAATTTGGGAAATGTTTGTGTTGCAGCAGCATAAAAGACATGGCATTGTACAATACAAATGAAAAAGACTAGAAATAAACAAAAAAGTTGAATGTTGAATTTACAAATGAACAATAACAATAACAAAATATAAAGCAAGTTATTATATATACATAAGTATGTGAACAGAAAAGCGAGTGCAATGGGTCGAATCCATAGACTGTATATATAATGGGTCAAATCTCATGCCAATCAAACCAATAACTGTGAAGATATTTCACTAACAACAACATTTTAACCACATGTTAGAGGATGCTCTGAACCTTTTTAGCTCTACAGAGTGTTGGGGAATAATTTGCTGAGGTATTCAACCTTTGACACAGTTCATCCTTTTCTCCTTTCACCGTCTCTTTTCCCATCGGTCCAAGGCCCTGGGTATTGCTGCTCTCTCTCTTAAGGAGGGGCAGCTTGGGATCATTTTTGATGCCAGTTTATGACCGAGCACAAGCTGCCATGAGATAGTTTAATGTTCAGGGACATCTAGAGGCTCTTCTTTTCCCTGGCACACATTCTTTTCTATGGACGACAGCTCTAGTTAGATTCAGGGTCCATATTTGTTTAGTCTCGCTGATGAGGAATGTTGATTAGTACACTCTGAACTGCAGAAGAGATCTTCAGAATTGGTTTGACAACCGCTGTGTCACCTCGTGGCGGCAGCACATGTCTTGTGAATTCCCCAGCCGTAACTTTATAATAAACCATCAGTGTTTGCCATCAAAGTTCCAGCTCTCCCTGTGTCTCTCTGAGTTTCATCTCCATTGGCCAAGACCAAGTCGTTTTTATCTTTTATAGACCTAGAGAGGGTTATTAATGCCTTTGTTACCTCAAGACTGGACTATTGCAACGCTCTGTATGTGGGTATGGACCAGGCCTCAATTAAACGCCTGCAGCTAGTCCAAAACGCAGCTGCACGTCTTCTGACTGGCCACAAAAAGCGTGACCACATCACCCCAATTCTGGCCTCACTGCACTGGCTTCCAGTTCGGTACCGAATTGATTTTAAAATCCTTTTATTTGTTTTTAAAGCCCTAAATGGGCTGGCTCCGGCCTATATAGCTGAACTCCTCCATCGCTACACCCCAGCCAGAGCTTTAAGGTCTGCTGACCAGCTGCTGCTGGTAGTGCCCAAGACCAGGCTCAAAACTAGAGGGCACCGAGCCTTCGCAGCAGCTGGCCCCAGGCTCTGGAACACTCTGCCCCTCCATGTGAGGTCGGCCCAGACCCTAGGGGTTTTAAATCCTCACTAAAAACACACTTCTTCTCTCTGGCCTTCTAGTTAGAGCGGAGTATGACACCTGACTATTCCCTGTGTTTTTGTTTTTTATATTTCTGTTGTAAATTATTGTCTTTTATTGTGATTGTAGTAAAGTGTTTTTATTACACTTTGGCTCGACCAAAAATCACTTTTAAATGTGCTTTATAAATAAAACTTGATTTGATTTGATTTGATTGCTTCAGAAGTTCCCATCACACAGAGGACATTATTAAATAATGCCTAACAAACAATAAACCAAAAAACCCCACTTGTTGGGCAACCTGGTCAAACCCTGCTGCTTCCTAACTCTCCGGTCAAACGGAGGCCGAACTATTGAGTCTGTGTACCTTAGTTTAAAATGTGTTTCCTTTATTTAACCAGTGAACAGAAAAGCCAAGTCAAATTTCATGCCAATCAAATCAAAAACTGTGAAGATATTTCACTAAAAACAACATTTTAACCACATGGATGTTTTGAACCTTTTGAGCTCTACAGAGGACATAATTAAATAATGCCTAACTGTTAGAAAAATATCTCTCGTCACCGGCTTGAGCTTCAATATCAGGATCCATGTATTTATGATCCTCTCAAGAATGGAAGTAGTCATCACATACAGAGCATCAACTAGTTCCTGAACAGTGTCCTTCACATGCTGATATACAAGAGACTAGAGGGAGTTACACAGTCACAAGATGGAGGAATATAAAGCAGTATTCAATGTTTAGTTCAGATTAGCTCCACGTCAGAAATGATCATGCTTGTCATATGTCTATCTCCATCGAGGCTGAATCATCATGTTAATCACAGAGCTATCATATGCCTAAAACAGTCCTGATGCTCTTCTAGGTAATCATACATCCTGTCATGTACACAGCTACAGTTGGGCCTTTGTTATCATGTGCTACTCACTCGAAGAGTACATTCAGTATTTCCCCAACACTAACAAACAATAAACCAAACCCACCTGTTGGGCGACCTGGTCAAAAAGCAGGGACAGAGCCAAGGCAACGACCCCGACCCCCCCATAGGAGACTCTGCTGCCTCCTAACTCTCCGGTCAGACGGAGGCCGAACGCCGCCTGCTGCTCGCCACTAAAGCCTCGCTGTAAGGAGGCGTACTGATGCTGAAGGGCTGCGGAGGAATCCAGAGACAGGAAGGAGGTGAGGACAGGATCCAAGGAGATGTCTGGGACGATGCTGGCATCCCGAGCCACGGAGAACAGCTCCTGGACGGTGGCTGCAGAGGGAAGACATAAAGAATCACCAGTCAGGATCATGGCTACATCTATGTGTGTGTGTGTGTGTGTGTGTGTGTGTGTGTGTGTGTGTGTGTGTGTGTGTGTGTGTGTGTGTGTGTGTGTGTGTGTGTGTGTGTGTGTGTGTGTGTGTGTGTGTGTGTGTGTGTGTGTGTGTGTGTGTGTGTGTGAAAGACCAGTGTCTGCTTGCTATCTGTGTTTCTGACCCTGTGTGTGTGTGTGTGTGTGTGTGTGTGTGTGTGTGTGTGTGTGTGTGTGTGTGTGTGTGTGTGTGTGTGTGTGTGTGTGTGTGTGTGTGTGTGTGTGTGTGAAAGACCAGTGTCTGCTTGTTATCTGTGTTTCCGACCCTTTGTGTGTGCGTGTGCGTGTGCGTGTGAGTGTGTGTGTGTGTGTGTGTGTGTGTGTGTGTGTGTGTGTGTGTGTGTGTGTGTGTGTGTGTGTGTGTGTGTGTGTGTGTGTGTGTGTGTGTGTGTGTGTGTGTCTGCGTGTTATCTGTGTTTCTGACCCTTTGTTCAGTTCAGCGTTCAGTTATTATGCTCCAAATATCTGGAACAAACTCCCAGAAATCTGACGGTCCGCTGCAACTCTGACTACTTTTAAATCCAGGCTGAAGACTTTTCTTTTTGTCGCTGCTTTTAATTGAACTATTCACATCTTAAACTGCACTGTAACTTTTATTCATGTATTTTTTTATTTTAATGTTTATTTTATTATCTTTACTTTTAATGACTGTTTTTAAATGCCATTTTATTAATGTCTTTCATTTTTGTAAAGCACTTTGAATTGCCTTGTGTTGAAAGGTGCTATATAAATAAACTTGCCTTGCCTTTGTGTGTTTATTCTCCCCAGTCAGAAAAGGCGTTATCAGCATGAAATCTCTCGCAAATGAGACGTCTATTTAAATGGTTTATACAGACAGACAGCTTTAATCAACTTAAAATAACAATACAAAAGTAATTGATTTCCCTCTGATGTATAGTGTAAGTATAAAGTTGCATACAATAGAAAGGTTTAAGTACAATTACCTTGAATTAAGCATTAACACACTTTGATATATGTTCCATCTCTCCTGCTAAAGGTCGAAAGAGCAGGAGTTTAAAGCGTGGTTAAGCAGCATTAAACACAGTCTGTCCCATGAAGAATCAATATGCATAGAGAATGTGAAGAATGTCAGAAGTGACAGAGTAAAGAAAAACTGTTAGAATAAAATATCTCTGCCACAACAAGCTTTTATCATGACCAAATGTTTCAGTTGTGTTACTGGTACATACAAGTGATTGCACTGCACTTTTTGTTATCAGACTAGGAGCATTGAACATTAACCCAAATGTCAATAAGCACAGTCAGCAGACTATTGAGTTTGTTCACTGAGACCCAGAAATGTGTTCCTCTGAATGTCCATAAACTGACTGTATCTGGTGTGAGAATGTGTAAATGTGCAGAGACTCAACTCTCTGTTTTTACACTTCAGTTCTTATATAAATGAACAAAGTAAATAAAATGTGTTAAAAAAAAGTAGATTTAATCAAAAACTGAACTTAAGTTTATTTTTGAGATACTTGAACTTTACTTGAGTATTTCCATGTTATGCTACTTGCTTCTTCTACTCCACTACACTACCAATACAACTAAATCAGAGCTAAATCGTCTACTTTTACTCCACTACATTTATTTAATACCTTTAGTTACTTTACAGATGTGGATGAATGATGTGAAATATAATCAAGTGTTAAATCAGACTTTAGTTCCACCTGGAGTAAATTCACAAGCTACCCTGCAGTATACAAAGTCATTAAAACTAGCTGCACCTTTACCAGCTTTGATAACACTTTAATGATCAATCATTATCAAACATATCATATTATTCTGAAATGGACCAATCTGCACAATGACTACTTTTACTGTTTGTACTTTACGTATATTTTAATGCCACCATTTTGTACTTCTGGTTGAGTAAAATGTTGAATGCAGGACTTTGACTTGTAACAGAGTATTCCTACAATCTGGTACTTCTACTTTGACTGAAGTACAAGATCTGAGTACTTCTTCTTCCACCTCTGAAGATGATCGATCACGATTTAACTAAATCATCGTGATGAATGATGATGCACTCTGCGCATGCGTGAAGCCACTTGTCCAATCCTTGAAAACTAGTCCCACAATGCGGAAGTAAATAGACCTGTGACATCAACCACACATTAAACAAAACAAAAGCAATACGCAATACGTTTTGAAACAGTTTGTTGAAGCACAAATTCTGCTGCTGTTTTATTATCTTACATTCAATTAATGTTCCTAGATTCAGTGTAAATCTGTAAAAGCCAGGGTTGAGATAACGTCATTGTCCGCACCCTGTAGGTTTCGTCAGCTCTCAAAACAGAAAGGAGGATCTGCTCGTGCTCCGGATCGATGCAAACATAATAACAGGTAAGTTAAACAGCGATATATGTGCATGAAATGATCAATAAAACATTAGTCATTAGTGAAACGAAATATGTCTCTTAACTTACGTCTCTCCACGTCATTAGCTACGGTAAATCCTGCAGCATTTGTTAGCTAACTGACCTGCAGACTGGCGAAAAATGGAAGGAAAAACACAAATAAAGCTAGAACAAAGCCTTGTGTAGCATTACTGTTGTAACAACTAAGCAATGAATATGTGGTAATTTCGTCATTTGCATTTGATGACTCTTACGTGTATTTACTCAAGTTCTCAAGCTACTTGTGTTTGAATATTTCCATTTTACACTACTTTACTTTACCTCCTATTTAACAGCTTTGGTAGCTTTAAAAACATATTAAAAGCTAACACAATTAACTACACAGCAACATATAACAGCAACGTTACAGCTGAAACAAATTAAGACAATCGGCAGATGAATTCAGTATAAAAATAATCATTAGATATGTTGAAAATGAGCTTCACATCAGCAAAGTAAAATCCTACTTTTTCATTAATGCATGAGTAATAACAATCGAATAGTGTATAATAGTAACAGCCCAAGAGGCAGTCTATAGCTGACATACTTTCTTAAAACATCATGCATTTGAGGAGTGCCCCTTTAAATATCTTCAAAAAAGTTGCTATGACTAACCACATTGTTTCCTAGCACACATATTCACTTGGAGTTGTGTGTTTTAGTTTTCAAACGTGTGAGATAAGTGCATTGAACACACAAAGTGTAATAATCAAAGTCAACTTTATTGTCAATCTTTCAGCTTGTGTGTACAGACAGAGTGAGAGATCGAAATACCATTTCCCACAATCCCGAATACAAAAAACAAATGTATATAAAAATATGTATAAAATATGTATATCCTATATATACACAATCAAAGACACATTTATACATATGCACACATTAAGACCTAAATAAAAGCACAACAATCAATATATACAAAAATAACAGTCACTTCAATATCTTTGAGAATGTACATTAGTGCAAGACTGTCCATAATATATTTATTAATAATATATGTATTAAATGCAGTATGTTGAATACTGCAGCACATACAAGTACACAGATAAATCAGATGAGGATTTTTCCATCGCAGGTCTCCCGGCATCATGAGTCAGCGGACGGAGCGTAGGGGCGGGATTCACGTCGACCAATCGGACCTGCTGTGCAAAAATGGATGCGGTTTCTACGGCAACGCGGCGTGGCAGGCTCTGTGCTCCAAGTGCTGGAGAGAGGAATATCAGAAGGTCCGCCATAAACAGATCCAGGACGACTGGGCACTGGCAGCGAAGTAAGAGAGGAGTAGTTAGAATTAGAAACACTATGAATTCAAGGCGTAGATACACAAAAACTGCAGTTCGTCAACTTTAAGTTATTTCTCAGGTTCTGGATTAGCATTAGCTTTAGCACAGCGATCAGCAACTGGGCATCACTTACACTAACTAATACAGAAATATACATTAGAAATAGAATCTTATTCACATTTTGCAATATTTATAGATAAGAATAGTAAAATAACAAACATGTATAATTCAGAAAAATATATAACATATAAACACCAACTTATTCATTTCAACCCCCGTTTTTAAATCCCTTATTATTACTTATTTTTTTTTACCAGTAGTGAACAGTACATTTACTAAAGTACTTCACTAAGAACACATCTCTTAAGTATTTCTATTTTATTCAACTGACAGCTTTATTTATTTCTCAGATTACTGTTTTTTATCCACTTTCCTTTTCCTGTGAAATCCATAAATCTCCAGATGTGTTGATTTTAAATGTTGGTAATAAAGGATGAAATGTTCCCTACTCCCTAAGTCAATTTTGCTGGTATATATTTTTACACATGTGCAGCTTCTTGGTAAAGGATTGAATATAATAATAAAAAAAAGCCTCTTGGATCAGCAGGAAGTCACAAAGCTGTTGGTTTCTGAAAAACTCATGAAAGGTTAGGTCATAAAAATGTTTAGAGATATGCGTTATCACTATGATGATCTTATAGAAAATGTTCTGCATAATGACTACTTTTATTTTTCATGCTTAAGGTTAATTTTGCTGGTTCATATTTTTACATATGTGCAGATTCTTGGTAAAGGATTGAATAATTCTTCCACCATCCTTACTGAAAACAACACCTTTACTTCCCTAAGTCTTGTAATGCTTTCCTCCAAAGTTTCCCGCCATTATACGATACGATACAATAATACTTAAACGGTCAGAATCAAGACTGAAATTTGACTTGGCACCACAGCAGCTCCATGTGTAACATCAACAAGGACAAATATCAAGACACAATACATGAAAACAAGCAACAGACATTTAACATAACGGCACAATCACTGAGAGAAAACATGCTCAAAGACCCTTTAGCATGCATTTGATTATCCCCTCTTTATCTCTGGCGTTTGCTCTATTAAAACGTCTTCTGCCACAGGTTGCAGCGTGAGGAGGAGGCAGCGTACGCCAGCAGCCATGGATCTCAGGCCCAGCCCCCCCCCCCAGTCCACAAACCCCCAGCCGGGACACGCCTCTCTGGGACCCTTCTCCAAGTTTGAGGAGAAGAAGACCAACGAGAAAACACGAAAAGTGACCACCGTTAAGAAGTTCTTCAGCCCTTCGTCTCGCTCTGCTCCCAAGAAAGGTATGTAACCATTTAGAGCAGGGGTGTCCAAACGTTTTTCACCGAGGGCCACATATAGACAAATATACAAAGGGCTGGGCCGCTCACTAGAGGTTTATTGCCTCATAAGTTCAGTTATAAGTCGGCAAAATCAATCAAATGTAGGTAAATGAAGTAAATGAAGTGTTGGCAGCTCATCCCTTAAAACAAAAGCCTCAGATTGATTATAATAAGGAGAAATAGGAAGGGTTTATTTCAAGCTTGTTACGTAAATAAGTCATTGGGCTTTTTTCTTATCAACTAAGATATGTTAGAAAATGTTTCCAACTTTAATTGACTGAATTTATTTGAAAAGCGGGTCTTATTAACACATGAATACTACTGTGTAATATGTTTTTACATTTATATTTAAGAAGTACAATATAAGACAAGCACAAGTTTCATTTGTGGGCCATGTTCAATTATAATTTTTGAATTTGCTGACGGCCGATTCAAAATGGTCCGCGGGCCGCATTTGGCCCCAGGGCCGTAGTTTGGACACCCCTGTTCTAGAGCAACTCCATATTATATTTAATCTCAATACAAGCAAAAAAAAAGTCACAAAAAGATGGTTTGGGTGCAGTGTCTTTCCTGGAAAACAACATCAGCAGCACTTTCTCTAAAAGCGTTTCTTCCTCACCAGAAACCCAAGAGGGAAAGACTCCCAGTCCGTCTCTGAGCCGCCGAGCGAGCTTTGATACCGACCAGGTGTCCAAAGACTTTATGGACTTCTTGAAGAACCTCCACAAACCCGGCAGAGAAATCCACAAACAGTGCCGAGCCTTCATCGTCACCATGTCCCAGCAAGAAGGTCCAGGTTTGACTTTGAGAATAATACTCTTAAAGGGGACCTGTTATGCAAATTCCACTTTTTCATGTCTCTTCTACATCAACATGTGTCCCCTCTGTGTAAAGAGATTCTGAAAGTTTCAGGAACAAAGATTCTCTCTCTTTTTGTCCTGATCCATTTATATAAAACCTGTCTGAAAATGAGCTGATCAGATTTTGGCCACTTTATGATGTCATAACGATTTTTTGGCTTGTGTAACCATTAGCCAATCACCAACCAAGGTAACCCCCCCCCCCCCCCCCCCCCCCCCCACCACCTTATCACCTGAATCTCCTCCTAGAGCACCATTGTGTTCTTTTTAACCAAATCTCTCTCAGAGGGGCGTGGGGAGGGGCTCCTTATTTTCATCTAAAGTAACAGACAGAGAATCAGCACTTTGGAAACAGGGCTGAAACAGAGGGGATTATGGGATGCTACAATGATCTGTTTGGTGTTTGGAGCCAAACACTTCAGAGACATGTTTTGTATATATCTGAGACCTATAATATATTGATGAAAAACAGTATGATAGGGGACCTTTAATATTTATAATATTATTGTTAAGTGTTCCCATGAGCTCCTAACCTCCTCTCCTCTCAGGACCTGGGCGCTGACGAGCTGTCGGAGTGCGTTCAGGACTTCTACCAGAACTTATCCGACCGTTTGTTGGGTCACTTTAAAGGTTTGTTCAGAGATTTCAGTATTGTTTCCATCAATACTTTTTTTTTTATAAATCAGAGTATGTAGCAATCACTAAATGGCAACACCAGAAAGATTTTCCAGTAACATTTTTATTCATGTTAATTGATAACGTCCATTGGTAAAAACAGACTATATTGTAGTCACGGAATTTCAGGATTGTTTTGTTTCTAACTTGATTTCACAAGTAAATTATTACATGAAGATAAAAAAATAAAGCAGTCTGTCAATACGTTTAAAATGTGATATTATATAATCAAAGACTTGTTTAGGTTAAATACAAAAGTGTATTATTTTGCAAAGCTCCCTGTAGTTTAGGTCACTTTGTTATGGAATGCTTACTTGTGATGATTGTCACTAGTGTTGTGGTATAATAAGCTTATTTGGAACATGTATGAAGGGTCTTAAAGGTCACCTATTATGCAAAATCCACTTGTTCATGTCTCTTCTACATCAACATGTGTCCCCTTTGTGTAAAGAGACTCTGAAAGTTTCAGGAAAAAAGATTCTCTCTCTTTTTGTCCTGATCCATTTATATAAAAACCTGTCTGAAAATGAGCTGATCAGATTTTGGCCACTTTATGATGTCATAACGATTTTTTGGCTTGTGTAACCATTAGCCAATCAGCAACCAAGGTAACCCCCCCCCCACCTTATCACCTGAATCTCCTCCTAGAGCACCATTAGGCGCTTTCACACCAGAGTACTTTTCCTGTTTAGTTCCGTTAGTGCCTGGAATTTTGCGTTCACACCAAAAAGAGAACTTAGTTCAGAGACCCTTTTACCCCCATTGTTAGTGCCTGCTAGAGAGGTGGGACTATCCTGGGGAGAAAAAAGTACCAATTTCTGATTGGCTGGGCGAATTGCAAACCACGCCCCGTAAAACTCGCCGCCATTGTATTTGATGGCATTAGCATTATTAGCATTAGCATTAGCCCCGCGCAACCAGAGAGAATAATTTATGGCAACACAAAAAGAATCATTGGAGCGGTGGAGTGATGAGGAGGTGTCGGCGTTCTGGCGATTTACTTGGAAGGCTGTCCCCAACTCCGGGGACTTCCGGCCGGGGACTTCGGGTGGCAGTATACGCCGTGAAGTTGTTTGCGGCCTGCCAGTAAACCCAAAGCAGAAGAAGAAGTGACGTCAGCGGCTTAATTTGCGTAATCCTCCCTCAAGGAACTTATTCCGGTGTGAACGCGATCTGTACTTAGTTCCATGGGGGTACTAAGTGCTGGGAACTAAGTGCTGGGAACTAAGTACTGCAAAGTACTTGGTGTGAATGCGGCTATTGTGTTCTTTTTAACCAAATATCTCTCAGAGGGGCGTGGGGAGTGGCTCCTTATTTTCATCTAAGGCGCCGTTTACACGAGGAGAAAACTGCTTGTATCTGCATAGTTTCGCGTGCGTATAGCCCTATTATTTACACGAGGCCGATAGAAACTGACCCCACAAACGATAACGGTTCCCAAGGTGGATAGATTTGCAAACGTAACGCTCTGGGGGGTCAACCGAGTCCGTGTAATCACCTCGATACGAATATTTCCTGAAAAAATAGCGATAGCCACACCTCTCCCCACCTCTCCTGCTCACTGCTGTAGCAACTATCAAAAATAGCTGTGTTAATTAAACGCACAAGGGGTTCTTGAATGAAATAATATTATAAAAGGCAAACCAGAATTGTTAACGCCCAATATACTCCTTAAACAAAATAAACAGAGTCAGATTTCATGCATTGATCCATTATATTGACAAAGGAGCGATCTCACCCGTTGTTTGTAGAGAATATCTCTCTTTCTGAGCGCGTCCTCTCCACAGAGACGTGCTTCTTTGGTCGGTCGATGCAATATCCACAGATTCGGTTTCTTCAGTTAACTTCCCCGTTGCATTTATCCATATGCTGAGGAAATTACTATATCCCGCTGAATACCAGCAATCGCCACACACACTTCCTCCTGTCAGTAGCTACTGCTAGTGCTACTGCTACTGACCATGCTACAGATATTAGTGCAAAATCTACAGCTCCTCTACCACAACCATCAGCAACAAGTGGACATGGAGAATTACATGAACTACATGTTGCTAAATACACCGCGGGGCTTAAACAGAAGGGTAGCCATGGCAACATTGCTGCGGGGCTGCTCGGGCTGCTCTTCTTCGCTGCTTTGGTGTATTTTGGCGGAAGTTACAGCGCCACTTACAGTCCCGGCATATGTACTACAGCGTTTCCAGCGGCCTCGTTTGAACAGACACGTTAAATGAAACGAATGCATGTGAACGGAAGACTTTTTGAATACGCATACTGTGCATAAACGCAAACGTTCCCGTGTGAAGGAGGCCTAAAGTAACAGACAGAGAATCAGCACTTTTGAAACAGGGCTGAAACAGAGGGGGATTATGGGATGCTGCAATGATCTGTTTGGTGTTTGGAGCCACATCACTTCAAGAGCATGTTTTATATATATATTTGAGACCTATAACATATTGATGAAAAACAGTATGATAGGGGACCTTTAAAGGTTTTCAATGGAAGTGAGATTATCTGTTAAGTGGCCAAGATGCATTGCAAGGCAGGCGGTATGAAGAGTATTAACAGATTGGCTTTATAATAATCATGACTCTTGTAAATGTTCCCCTCTTTATCGATGCAGCTCTCACTAATGTCGTCTGATGATTCTTTTGTCCACCAGGATCCTCAGAGTCTGTGGAGCAGGTGATGGATCAGGTGGAGAAATACATAATGACTCGTCTGTATAAGAGCGTGTTCTGTCCAGAAACCAGTGATGACGAGAAGAAGGACCTGGCCACACAGAACAGGATCAGGTGGGAGTCATGTTTTCATGATACAATCCAATCCAATTTATATAGCACATTTAAAAACAACAGATTTGACCAAAGTGCTATACATCAATAAATATATAAAAAGCAGCATAAATACGTCTAGACAAAACCGAAAAAATGTAAAAACACGAGACAATAAAATCATACTTATAGCCACCGACTGAAAAACTCTCATACACGATGTAAAAACAATATAAAACACACAAGAAAATAGAAAACCCCAATTGAAATTGATAACAATATACATAAAGAAACATTTGGTAACACTTTATTTTAAAGGTGGGGTAGGTAATTTTGGAGAAACTAGCTCGAGTGCGCTAGATTTTGAAAATACACAGCCGGAAGAAATCTGCTACTTCCTTACAGAGCCCCTCCTCCAACACACGCGAACGCGCACATGACCAATGAGGGCACGAGATAAGTTTGTGCACAGATGGAAGGCTGACAGGCAGGTAGGCCATCCAGTTATTTTAGCCGGGCCGGCTAAAATGATTGGTCGTGCTTTTTACAGTACTACGGCTTCCACAGATGATATTTTTTTATGGATTTTTTGTCAAAGCACTTCAGATATTCATTGCTATCGGGATGTTAAGAGCATTCCATGGAATATAACAAAAAGTGTATCTCGAGCCGGTTTCTCAAACTTACCTACCCCCACCTTTAAGGTACACTTATTCACCATCAACTAGTTGTTCATTAACATATTAGAGTCAAACTACTAGCTTATTTGTTATGAACAAGACTTCACTTTAAAATAGGGAACATGTTCTAAGTTAGAAATACCACATTTTGAGTTATTTTGACAAAATGAACACTTTTAGTTTCATGTCTTGTTACATAAGAATGGATCATAATTGTGAGGTGTTATTATGAGAGAATTACTATTCTTGTGGTACTGCTGCCTTATTAGGCCCATATTGAGCATATTAAGACCCAAACTCATGTACAACAACGTCCTTACTTACAATAAACAAGCACTTATTGAGGAAAAACTCTTAACTAATGACCTAGTACTTGTAGAATATGGTCATATAGAATAAGGCATCAATAAGTGTTTTATAATGACTAATAAAGAGCCAATATACTGCTAATATGCATGTTAATTAACAACTAGTTGATGGTGAATATCTGTACCTTAATATAAAGTGTTACCAAACATTTGTAAAACAGCCGACTCCTTGTCATTACACATAATAATAATAATAATTTCAATTTTTATAGCGCCTTTCAAGAGCCCCAAGGACGCTTACAATGGGAAACAAAACAACAAAAATAATAATAGTCACACAGATACACAGGTTTGAAAAAGAACAGGTTGCTGGGTACTGCATTTTAGCTGAGGCCAAAGGCCTGAGTGAACAGATGGTGTTTGAGTTGTTTTTTGAAAGTGGGCATTCCTGATAGCAGAGGGGAGAGAATTCCAGCGGGTGGGGGCTGCGACACTGAAGGCTCTGTTGCCAAAGGTTTTCAGCTTGGAGCGCTGGATGGAGAGCAGCCCGTTGTCGGAGGACCGCAGCTGGCGAGAGGGGGTGTACAATGAATTGGAGAAAAGCTACTCCTTTTTAAGGTGCCATCAAAACATTCAGAATAGACAACATCGAACAACAAAGCATTCATACATACATAAAAGAGTAACGAATAAAGCACAGGAATTAATTAATTAGAGTAAGTATGTATGTGTGTATGATACATTATATATTGCACATGTATGGGTTATTGCACAGGGGAGGAAGACTAAGCGGTATTAGTGTATTTAAAACAGTTCAATCAGGAGAGACGGTTTTGATGTAAGAATACATATTTATTGCAGAGATACACAAATGAATGTAATGGTGATTTTGGCGATTAGGCCCCGTTGTGCAGGAAGTATCATTCGGGAGGGTAGAACCGATCCGATGAAACCCCCCCGGGGTCTAGACACTGGTGGTGGTGAGTGGATGGTTGGGTTCGGTCTGAAGAGGAGGGGTTTAGCTTGACCCTGAATTCAGAGGGACGGAGGTGAAAAGGGGGTGGAGGAGGGTTGCGTAGAGTCACCTGAAATGACAGCTGTCAGAGGGGGGAGAGCAGACTTAAAGGTTTGGCAGAGCGCTATGATAGGCTTTTGGGAATAGAGCGAAGTGATTGGTTAAGCTGGGGAGTGACGCCCCCGATCACTTATTGAGAGGAGAGAGAGTAGTTACATGGGAATAGACAGTCTTCCTGGTTGAATTTACGCTGAGCTTCATTTTATAGATTTTGTATTCCTGGTCATATGTATATTTGTCTTACTCTCTTATTCTGGTTTATTTCTATTTCTATTTTGAGATGTTTCTATTTTAGAATTGTTTATTTCTGCTCTTTTAATGTGTTATTATGTGCAATGCAAAAAAGTTCCCAAATTTGGATTAATAAAGTACATCTTACCTATCTTAAGAGTTCAGTGCCAGGGGAAGAACCGTCTTTGAGTCTGTTTGGCTTTTTTTACACCAGTAGCGCCTCCCAAAGGTCAGCAGGTCAAACAGGTGAAAACCAGAGTGTGAAATGTACTTTTACAATGTTTGTGTTTTTACTGAGGCAGCGGGGGTTGTAAATATCCAACAGGGAGGGAAGAGGAGGCAAAGGGTCAGTGAAGAGGAAAGACACAATGCTCATCAGCCATTTTTAGCAGCCTTCTCATGTTTGTTACACTTTACAGTCACAGTGGAAGCTGCTGACTGCATGTCTCAGTCATCCAAAGGGGAAGTAGAAGGCCTGGGAAAATGTATATCATGTGCATAAAAATAACCCTGAATACTTACTGTTTTAATTCTGTGTGTTTCAGGGGCGTTACACTGGGTCACCATCGAGATGCTGTGCTTGTCCTTCGATGAAGAAATCCCTGAAGTGTCTGAGAACGTGGTCAAAGCAATCACAGGTCAGAGTGTGACTGCACTCAGTCACTCATTGCATGTGTGTTTTATGCTGCAGAATTCATATCTACTTTTTTAATCATCAGAAACAGGAAGGTTTTTTTTCAATACGTGTCGTTTTATGATGGTGGTTTTTCGAGTACTAATCTGGTTTTCATCATCAATATCTTATTATTACTTATACACCACTGTACATATTGTGACATACACATTTAACATATTTATTGTATATATGTATCTTTATTTTTCTCATTTTACATGTTTTACTTTGATTTTATTCTAAAACTGAGCAACTTTGAAGAAAACCTCATTTCTCCCGCAGGTAAATAAAGCAGTCTGATGATTTTAATTATCTAAAGTTTATTTAAATATTATTTAACGGTCTGGAAGTCAAGGCAAGATGGCCTCCTCTGACTTTATTACATTGTTCTGTTCAAAATGTATTTTCTTTTGTGAGTGAAAGGATATTTTTCATACATCCAGTCTAGCGCAAGTACAAACAGGGTTTAAGGCTCTTACTTATTTTCTCGAATCATAAAGTTAGAGAAACCATAAGCCCAAAGTCGACTTCAAATACGACTTTTAAACCAAAACACATATAAAATACATACATATTGGGTTTACTACCATAGATACTGAAACAGACCAGTAAACATTGACATAAGAGCAGCTGGAACCAGTGAAGTGTTGCTTAAAGATGACTACACAATAATAAAAACAGTTAATCTTGTGTAGCTGTAGAAAACGTTGTCATGTTGCCGTTGTTCAGCATGGAAACATTCATTAGCTAACAATGACATTATTGTTCTATTAATATAAAGGGACTCAGGTACTCTTTAAAACAGCTGCTAGTTATGGGTACTTTTTACTTAAGTACATTTCAAAGCCCATATTTTTTACTTTTACTTGAGTAAAGAAGTTTAGTCAGTACTTCTACTTTTACCAGAGTGTTTTTAAACACGAGTATCTGTACTTCTCCTTGAGTAAAGGATGTGTGTACTTTTGCCATCTCTGGTCGCCGATAATATGTCTGTCTCTCAGTCC